>NC_083362.1:907500-1052500 GCF_030254825.1 Meriones unguiculatus | reverse complement strand
CAGGAGGACACACACAGGAGGACACACACACACACAGGAGGACACACACACACACAGGAGGACACACACACACACAGGAGGACACACACACACACAGGAGGACACACACATACACAGGAGGACACACACACATACACAGGAGGACACACACATACACAGGAGGACACACACATACACAGGAGGACACACACACATACACAGGAGGACACACACACAGGAGGACACACACAGGACACACACACACACAGGACACACACAGGACACACACACACATACAGGAGGACACACACACAGGAGGACACACACATACAGGAGGACACACACAGGAGGACACACACACACACATACAGGAGGACACACACACATACAGGAGGACACACACAGGAGGACACACACACAGGACACACACACACAGGAGGACACACACAGGAGGACACACACACACACAGGACACACACACGGGAGGACACACACGTGCTCACGCAGAGGCAGCCAGCCGCGGCCCAGCCTGGTGAGCTCATGGCGTCACTTGCAGGCGTGTGGCTGCTTACCAAGGGGTGACCGGCGGCGGGTGAGGGTGTGTCTGAGCGTCCTTAGCGGTCCTCAGTGCTGTGCGCGCGGCAGGAGGGACGGGGCGTCGGCGCCAGGTCAGCGTCGGGTCGGCTCCAGGCCGTCGGGTCTGCGCCAGGTCAGCGTCGGGTCGGCGCCAGGCCGTCGGGTCAGCGCCGGGTCAGCGTTGGGTCAGCGTCGGGTCGGCTCCGGGTCAGCGCCGGGTCAGCGTTGGGTCAGCGTCGGGTCAGCGCCGGGTCAGCGTCGGGTCGGCGCCGGGTCAGCGTCGGGTTGGCTCCAGGTCAGCGTCGGGTCGGCGCCAGGTCAGCGTCGGGTCGGCGCCAGGTCAGCGTCGGGTCGGCTCCAGGTCAGCGTCGGGTCGGCTCCAGGCCGTCGGGTCGGCTCCAGGTCAGCGTCGGGTCGGCTCCAGGCCGTCGGGTCGGCTCCAGGTCAGCGTCGGGTTGGCTCCAGGTCAGCGTCGGGTTGGCTCCAGGTCAGCGTCGGGTTGGCTCCAGGTCAGCGTCGGGTTGGCTCCAGGTCAGCGTCGGGTTGGCTCCAGGTCAGCGTCGGGTCGGCTCCAGGCCGCCCTGCACCGTTTGCTCCCGGGGCCTGAGGACTCCCCGTTAGAGCCAGGTCAGACCCTCGCTCCACTCCCTCATGTGCATGACCGGCTGTCTGCCGTCGACGAGGCCAGGGCGCGCGCCCCGGGAGGCGGAGGGTTGGGTCCCTGGGCGAGGCGGCCTGGCGTGCAGAGGGCGGCCGGGCTGCACGGAGGCGCACCGCCAGCGGGCGGGACCGCGCAGCCCGGCCTGGGGCGCCCCGAGGGCGCTGCCCGTGGACACCGCCGCCGCCCGGGCCCCTTCGTGTGAGCCAGGCCCTCGCTAGGCCGCCGACCTCGCCCTCCTGCGGGTCTTAGGAAGAACTCGTGGCTCACGCCGCGCTCTGCCTGCGCGTGCACCCGCTCGCAGCAGAGGGCGCCAGATCTCCCGATGGCCGAGCCGCCCTGTGGTTGCTGGGAATTCACTCTGGGAGACCCAGAGCCCTCCCTCCCTTCAGCAGCTGGCAGTGTGCCTCCGGGGTTCTCGGTTGGCCTTTTCACCAACGCTCACACCTACGTGAACCGCCAGAGGGAGCCAGTTCCCTTTTCACCTGGTGGGGCCTGGGGACCAAGCTGGGCCTGCCCCTGCCGGCCTCGGCCAACCCGCTCACTGAGCTCAGTCCTTCAGCTCGGGACCCCACGGGCCTGCAGTGGGTGCCCCGCCCTCTCCGCCCTCCAGGTGGCCAGGGGCTACTCCCTGCTGGGGAATCTGGCTGTGGGGACACAGCCCAGGGGACCCTAATCTGTCTTGTGACAGCCAGGCCTTTCCTGAAGCCAGACAAAGGCAAGTGGAGCGTGGAAGGCCAGGAAGGGAGGGGCCCGCAGGCCGCGCCGGACACGCTCGGGAGAGCGAGTCCGGTCCCCCGGAAGCCACGGTGCCCTCCGCAGGGCGCCCTCCTACCTGGAGCCCTGCTGCCCCGTGCGGCCTGCGTCTTTGGGGCGCTCTGGCCCCTTGGGCCTTCCCCTTCATTCATCCCCCACGGCAGCTCTCTAAAGACCACGTCATCTGGCCAGGATGTCTGCTTTGGCAGCGAGAGGCCTTCTGCTGGACCAGTGCCCCCCCCCCTCCAGGGACATTAAATGTCACCAGGGAGGGAGGAGACAGAGGCGCTGGGTGTGATCCCAGCACTCCGGAGGCTGAGGCTGGAGGATAGTGCGTTCAGGCTGGCCTGGGCTACGAAGCATGGGAGGAGGGAGGGGCACGGAGTGTGGGTTTACGCACAAGCCTAAAGGGACAAACTGGATTCCCAGGCCCACACGGCCGCTCCAGGCCACTGAGAGACCCGTCTCTGCTCAGGGTCTCTGTGTCTCTAGAGATGGCTCGGTGGTTCAGAGCACTTCTCTGTCTCTCGGTCTCTGTCTCACGAACACGTGGAAGAGAGGACCAGAGTTCGGTTCCCAGCACCCATGTCAGACAGCTCACAACAGCCTGAAACTCTAGTTCCAGGGGATCTGACAACTCGGGGAACCTGTGTTCACACATCACTGTGCTGAGGCTCAGCAGACAGCAGCTGTGGACAGGCGGCTCCGCCAGGCTGGCCCGTGCCCTGCGGCTCTGCAGGCGCCCAGAAGAGGCGGCTGTGCTGGGTGGGAGCCAGCCTCCTCTTCCCGTCTGGCAGGGAGCAGCAGACACACCAGAGCGCGCCCCCCCTCCCCAGGAGGCCAGGAAAACGTGCCTGGGCACCACCCTGAATGGGGGGATTGTCCCCGAGCTCCCTGTGCACACACCTGAGGGCCTTTCGGCCCCTCCCCACCTTCCCCACAGCCAGTGATGCCTCTACCCAGCGGTGCACCGCTGGCCAAGACTCTGGATGCCCAAGTGGATGCCCACCATCACCTGTGCCCACTGTCTCCTGTGCCCCGCTGTCTCCTGTGCCCACTGTCTCCTGTGCCCCACTGTCTCCTGTGCCCACTGTCTCCTGTGCCCCGCTGTCTCCTGTGCCCCGCTGTCTCCTGTGCCCACTGTCTCCTGTGCCCCGCTGTCTCCTGTGCCCCTGGCCCTTTGAAGGTCCTCCAGGGCAGGACAGGGGTTCCAGGCCTGGTTTCCCTCGCACGGCCTGGCAGAGCTGAGGATGCAGAGGACAGCAGGACTTGGCAGCCACCTCCCGGAGGTGCCCGAGGCTCCTGGCAGGGCCTGCAGGGCCGTTAGCACCAGCTGCCAGTGACCAACCCGAGCAGGACACCCTGGGGCTGGGAACCCCCACCCGGCACCTCCCCACACCTGCCCGACCCTGCAAGCAGACCCACGTTCTCCGAGACCCAGCCTGTCCCCAGCTTCCCGGCGCCTCAGCACTGGCGCGTGGTCCATTTATTTTATTTATACAAAAAGCTGCTTTTTAAATATAATTTATGGAACCCCGTCCAAGCACCGGCGTCTGCTCTGTGGCCCGCCACTGCCCTCCTGCCCTCCCTACGCACTGGGCCACCTGTGGACAGGGAAGGAGGGAGCTGCCTGGCGGCCGGTGACATTTCCAAGGCTCTGCTCCCCAATGCTTTCATGGGTCCCTGTTCCCAACAGCAGACAGTGGGACAGAGACCCTGCAACACAGACTCCGGACAAGGAGGGGAGGAGGACAGAAATAACAAAAATAGTCAAAACCCAGAGCCTTCAATATGAAGGCGGATGGGGGAGGGGCATGTACAGGGAAATGATTGCCTTTGGTGGCGACAGCGGCCAGCGGCCCGGGTCCCCACGGCCGCCCTGCCTCCCGGGCGGAGTCATCCACTCCCAGGTCCAGGCCGGTCGCCCTGCTCTTTGGTCTGTGGGCCGTGCCGCCGAGGTGGAGGGCGCCTGCGCGGAGCCTCTGGGAAGCCGGGGGACTAGCAGGCAGGGCTCTCTCTGCCCAGGCTCCAGGAAAGACTGGGTCTGGGTTCCCCGCCCGCCAGCCACAGGCCACGCTTTCGCAAATCCTGGGGCTCCAGGATTACCAAGTCCGACCCCCCTGTTCAAAGTGCAATCCAGCGGGGGGCTGGGATGGCGAGGGGGCACGCCTGTGTGTCCCCACCCAGCTCTGCCCCGGAAAAGGGGGCACCGCGCTCTGGGGCTGAGTCCTCAGAACTGCTGGGCGGGCCCTGCTGTCCCGCCGGGGGCCCCCGGCTTGGCTTGGGACTTCATGTGCTGCACGCTGGCCAGGATTTTCTTCTGGTGTCCCGCCAGGGTGACTCCAATCCGGAGAAGGTCCCTGTGGAGAGACGGCCAGCCAGTCAGGACACGCAGAGGAGGGCGGCGGGCGGACTCGGCCTCAGTGGAGGAGGAAGAGATTCGGCAAGGGCCACAGAGAAGGCTTGGGGCGTTAGTAAAGGGGCCCTCTGGCTAAGGAGGGTGTTAGGACCGGGGGACCCGCCTGGCCACTCATCGAATGGAGACGGTTCAGTGTTACGAGAGACAAGGCATCGGCACCTATCCCACGCCTGCCCCAGCCGGGCAACCTCCTGCCTCAGCCTCCCAGGGCTGGGAAGTCCAGTGGAGTCACCACAGCCCGGGCTTTCTACCTAAGAGGACAGCAAAGCTGCGGAGTGCAAAGGCCTTGGGAGGAAGGGAGAGGCGGGCGCTCCACACGCGGCAGCGAGGGAAAGGACCGGAACCCTTCAGCGTCAGCGCCAGGAAGCTGGGAGCGCTGCTTCGGGTGTTGACGGGCCGGGCAGGGCAGGGCAGGGCAGGGCAGGGCAGGGCAGGGCCGGGCAGGGCCGGGCCGGGCCGGGCCGGGCAGGGCAGGGCCGGGCAGGGCAGGGCAGGGCAGGGCCGGGCCGGGCCGGGCCGGGCCGGGCCGGGCAGGGCAGGGCAGGGCAGGGCCGGGCAGGGCAGGGCCGGGCAGGGCCGGCGGCCACGTACTCTGCAGAGAGCTGGCTGACCACCTCGAAGGAGCCGAAGCCGGCCGCGGCGAAGCTCTCCTCATATCGCCCCATCTTGATGGCCCGCAGCCACTCGCCCACGGAGCCGAAGGCCGAGTAGTGGGGCTGCCGCTGGTCCAGGAGGGGGTGCGAGGCCCTGGGGAGGGAGGGGCGGAGGGGGGGCTGAGCGCGCCCTCCACGGGGCCCTGGGGACCGAGGGACCGCCCGGTGCTCACCCGCCGCCGTGCTCGCGGGCCACGATCTTGAGGCTGGCGGGGTTGCGGATCATCCTGTCCAGGGCGCTGACCACCTGCGGGAAGCGCGGGCGCGCGTTGCGGTCCTTCTGCCAGCAGTCCAGCATGAGCTGGTGCAGCGCCGTGGGGCAGTCCGGCGGGGGCGGCAGCCGGTAGTCCTGCTCGATGGCGTTGATCACCTGCGGGGGGGGGCGACAGGGGGGGAGGGCGATGGGGAGGAGGAGAGGAGGGGAGGGGAGGAGGGGGACAAGGAGCTGGCTCAACCCTGTGCTGGCGCTGTGGGAGCCACGCCCACCCGGCCCCACAGCACCCCCCCACCGGTCAAGTCTGTGAGCTCCCAACGTCGCCCTCTGCCCACCCCTAAGCTAACACTGCTGCGTCCAGCTCTGTGTGTCCATGTGTCCGTGGGTGAGTTCATAGTGTGCGTGCATGTGGAGGCCAAAGGTCAACGTAGGAGCCTTCCTGCTCACCTTCCTGCAGACCTGTGTCACTTTTAAATGGCATTTACTTGTACACGTGTGTGTGTGTGTGTGTGTGTGTGTGTGTGTGTGTGCGCGCGCAGCACGTAGGCTGGGTCGAGCGCAGTCTGGAGGAGGCGGTGACGGACTTCCACTGCCGCCGGACGCTCAACTCGGGCCCTCCAGCAGCGCGTGCCACGGAGCGTGTGGGAGTGGCCCCGTGCTCGTGTGGAGGCGCCAGCAGCCTTGGGCGGAGGCGGGCCCTCCCTCCAGCCCGGGGCTCCCGTGTCCGCCCCCACGCGCTGGCGCCCTGCGCGCGCGCCCCGGCCACCCCACGAGGTCCTCCCGCTTGCACGCTTTCCCGAGTGGGTCTCCCCAGCCCCCACCTGTGCCTGGGCTGACTCACTGGCCACCCTGGCGCCCAGGAAGTCCCGGTGAGCGTGCCCCAGCAACGGGACTCGCGTGGGCACCACCGTGCCCCGCTGTGTGTGCGTGCTGGGGATGTGAGCTCCGTCCTCATGTCCACGCGGCAAAAGCTTTACTCCCTGAGTCACCGTGCCAACCCCGGGCTGCAAACACCACCTCCTCTCTGAGCCGCCCACTATCGCACACGCACACGCGTGGGGACCCCCCAGTCACTGCCGACAGAACTTCGGGACACCCTGGTGTGCCCCCTGCGCACGTACGTCCTGGTTGCTCATGTCCCAGTACGGCCTCTCCCCGAACGACATGACCTCCCACATGACGATCCCGTAGCTCCAGGCGTCGCTGGCCGACGTGAACTTCCGGAAGGCAATGGCCTCGGGGGCGGTCCACCGAATGGGGATCTTCCCTCCCTGCGGGCGGGGCGGGCAGAGGTGAGCCCGGGCACCGGACCCGACGGACCGACGGACAGTGCCCGGGGCGTCAGACGGACAGACAGCTGTCCATAACAGACTGGCATCTGGGAGACAGGCCTGTGGCGACACCTGAGCCGAGGTGGAGAGACCCTGCCTAAAAGTGGGTGCAAGGGGTGGCTGCTCCCGGCTCCTGCTGCCGCGGCTTTTGTTTCTGTTTTTTGAGACAAAGTTTCTCCGTGTAGCCCTGGCTGTCCTGGACTCACTCTAGACCAGGCTGGCCTCCAACTCACAGAGATCCTCCTGCCTCTGCCCCCTCCGGGTGCTGGGCTCTGTACAAACCTTACTCAGATGATCTTCATCACCCAATTTTAGCTCAGCCGTGGGGAGAAAAAGCCTTCCACACGGTCACCCCTTGCCCTCCCTCCGCCCACCTGTGCCATCGCACGTCAGCGGCCAATTCTGGCCCGCTCTGGCTTTCCCTCCCGGGCCAAAGACGCTGGCCAGCCTGCCTCCCCGCGCCCCTCTCCCCGCGCCCGGCCTCCCCGCGCCCCTCTCCCCCGCGCCCCTCTCCCCCGCGCCCCTCTCCCCGCGCCCCTCTCCCCGCGCCCGGCCTCCCCGCGCCCGGCCTCCCCGCGCCCCTCTCCCCTCTCCCCTCCCCCATCCCCCGCGCCCAGGAGCCGCCCAGGCTGACCAGGGAGCTGGTGTAGGTGGGGTCCGAGGAGTTCTCCTCCAGGAAGCGGGACAGGCCGAAGTCCGACACCTTGCACACCAGGTTGCTGTTGACCAGGATGTTGCGGGCGGCCAGGTCGCGGTGCACGTAGCTCATCTCGGCCAGGTAGCGCATGCCCGACGCGATGCCGCGGAGCATGCCCACCAGCTGGATGACCGTGAACTGCCCGTCGTTGAGCTGCGGGCACGGGGAGGCGCGCTCAGGGCGGGGCTCACCCGCTGCCCCGGGCCGCCACGCGTGTGCCGCGTTTTGCGTGTTATCTCGTGTGTGCCGTGCCTGGACTCTGTGTCATGTGTGCCGCGTCTCGAGTGTGCCCGTCTCTCCCGCTCCCCCGACACCCTGACACTTGCATCACACCTCATTCTTTGGGTTTCTGCCCCTGAGACAAAGCCTTGCTTACATCCCTGATGGCCCGGAACTTATGCAATCCTCCTGCATCAACCCCCACCTCTGGGACTACAGGCAGGAGCCACCATCCTCCTGGCCTTGATTTTAAAGGTGTTCGGCCACTCCCAGATTACAGAGAGAGGCCCCAGGGCCCAGCTGGTTGGCCTGGCCTGGAAATGGCCATGCTCCTGCCTCAACTTCCCAAGTTCTGGGGTTACAGGTGCAAGCCACCACAAATGATGTCAGCTAACATTTTAATCCGAGTCCTTAGATCTGAGGGACAGACTTGCGCCAGAGGCCAGTTATGAGTTCACTCTGGGGCTGGAGAGATGGCTCAGAGGTTAAGGGCACCAGTTGCTCTTCCAAAGGTCCTGAGTTCAATCCCCAGCACCCACATGGTGGCTCACAGATCTGGTGCCCTCTGCTGGCCTGCAGGCAGAACACTGTATACATAATAAGTATTTAAAAAAAAAAAGCCAGACGGAGTTCACTCTGAGAGGGTCAGTGGGAAAGCATTTCGGAGCAACTGTGGTTGCTGCAGAAAGATTACTGAGAAGTGGAAGGCCACAGAGCAAGGTGAGGTCTGGTGCCTAACCTCAGTGTTTTCACATTCCCCTCACAGCCACCCCAGCCAGAAAGACAAAACTAAGCTGATCCTATCTGTCCTCAACTAGGGTGCAGGGGAGCCACCCTCTGCAGCCCTGGAGGGAAGAACCAGCTGCATTCAGAAGCTGCATGCCTTTTTCTAATGTTGGCAACTGAACCTCAGACCTCAAAGCACTCTACCCTGAGCCACACCCAGCCCCTCACTGGGGGATTCTAGGCAGGTGACCACTGAGCCACACCCCAGCCCCTCACTGGGGGATTCTAGGCAGGAGCTGTAACCACTGAGCCACAGCCCAGCCCCTCACTGGGGGATTCTAGGCAGGGGCTCCACCACTGAGCCACAGCCCAGCCCCTCACTGGGGGACTCTAGGCAGGGGCTCTACCACTGAGCCACACCCCAGCCCCTCACTGGGGGACTCTAGGCAGGGGCTCTACCACTGAGCCACACCCCAGCCCCTCACTGGGGAATTCTAGGCAGGGGCTCTACCACTGAGCCACACCCAGCCCCTCACTGGGGGATTCTAGGCAGGTGACCACTGAGCCACACCCCAGCCCCTCACTGGGGGATTCTAGGCACGGGCTCTCCACTGAGCCACACTTGGGGCTTGTGTCGGTGCGGGGCGGCTCACCCGCAGGAAGGAGTCCAGGGCTCCGTTCTCCATGAACTCCGTGAGGATCATGACCGGCACGCTGTTGGTGACCACGCCCTCCAGGCGGATGATGTTGGGATGCTCGAACTGGCCCATGATGGAGGCCTCGCTCAGGAACTCGCGCCGCTGCCGCTCCGTGTAGCCGCCCTTCAGGGTCTTGATGGCCACACAGCCCTCCTTCTTCCCCGGCGCCTTCAGGCGGCCCCGGCACACCTCACCAAACTCCCCTGCAACCAGAACGGCAGGGCCAGTTGTCTTCCTGTCCTGACCCGTCTGTCTCACTCCCACCTCCCAGGCGTCGGCCTGTGTGAGCTGTATGCCTGTGACCCCGCAGCTGTGCGCCTGCGTGCGTGTGACTGGGACGTGCGGCGGGGATCCCTGTGTGTGAAGGTCACAGGACAGCGTTCTCTCCTCCCAGCATGATGGCTCGGTCATCAGCCTTGGCTGCAGCCGCCTCCCGTAGGCCCAGCCAGGCAACTAGCTCTGTGGGCGCCCTGCCTCCGCCTCCCCAGCGCTGGGCAGGGGACGTCCAGCCCCCACCTCGCTTCTGCAGAGGCCTCGAGTGGAAGCCAGAGCTCATCGCCCGGCTCGGCTGCAGGCCGCTGCGCCCCGAGAGCCCAGCTGCCCCCTCAGACCTGTGTACCCACCCCACCCCGCCCTGTGCGGCTCCTTTCGGCTTTTCCCGGGTGTCTGCTGACTGAACTCACGCTTGTGTGGCAGGCGCTCCCTGGGCCCCCTCACCGGCTCCTTGGCCCCCCCTCACCTGCTCCGATCACCTCTTCAATCTTGACATAGGACACGTCAATCTCTTTGGCAAACTCCCTCACCGCCTCATTGGGGTCTTCGTAAGTGAAGGGGTCGATGTACACCTTAGCGCCTGAGGAGTCACACGAGGCCCAGCCGGTAAGTCCTCTGGAGCGGGACGCCCAGCCGGCTGGCGCCCCTCCCCGCCTGTGCCCACATACCGTGCCCGATGAGGTACTGCCCGTGTTTGTCGGAGTACTCGGCCTCCCGCCCGCTGCTCTGCTTCCTGGAGCCGAGAGAAAGGAAGAAGGTAAACCAAGGCACACAGCCCTCCGGCCACGGGGAGGGATGAGTTGGGGTCTGGAGCAAGGCCGGCTGAGAACGCCAGGGGACCCAGGGCCGCCCGCGGGCCCGACCCCAAGGTCCCGCTCCCGGCAGGCTGGCTGTCAGTCACCTGTCAGGTGTCCACGTTACCACCCGGGACTCGCAAAATGGCGGTTTCGAAGAAGCCACGGGAAGACGTGGCTCGGGGTCACTGTGCTAAGGAGGGAAGGCGGAGCCCTGCCCCAGGGTGTGTGCTGGCCACCCTTACCTGAGGCAGAGGACAGCGATGACCACGACCACCAGGACCAGGACCACGCCCACCACCGCAGTGCCCGCAATCAGGGCGAGCTGCTCGCGCCAGCTCTCGCTCTCTGCGGGAAGAGGGTAAAGCTGAGCACCCGAGACGCCCTAACCCAGCCTCAGGCCGGCCAGGCTGCGGGCAGCAGCTCTCGGCCCATCCAGGACAGCGGGGAAGCCCAGGCTTTGAGCGGCGGGAGAGGCCGGGCACTTCTGCCCACTGCTGTGTGCACACGCGTGTGGAGGCGCGCACACAGGGCGTCCACGTGTGCTGGGCACCCACACTGGAGTCCCACGCCGGCCCGAGCGGCACTGTCAACCCGGTCATCTCCCCAACCAGTGGCAGAGATCTCACTGGGTGAGAGCTGAACAGCAGCCTGGGCCACAGCACCAGGCTCTGGGTCATCTGGGGCAACTTCACCAAACCCTTTCTCAAAGTCAAGGGAAGGCCAGGCGGTAGCGCAGCGGCACAGGGCTGGTCCAGCCTGCCGAAGGTCCCCGATTCCTTCAGCACAAAGGAAAATAAGACAAACGCGAGGGTCCACGCCCTGACCCGGCACTTCAGAGGCGGAGGCAGGAGGATCACCAAGTTAAAACCCAACCTGGGCCACACACCTGACCCTGCCTCTAGAAGAAAAAAGGGGGTGTGGTGGGGGAGAGCCCGGAGAGATGGCCAGGGACCGGCTCACTTCCCAGCATCCCGTGTGGGAAACTCAAACACTCCCCGCCCAGGGCCCGCAGCTCCCACTTCCGGCCTTCATGCGCAGGCCAGGCCGCATACACAGCCCACACACATGTGCAGGCAAAATACTCAGGCACCTAAAATAAAATCTTTAACGAACATAAAAGAGAAGAACAGGGATGGGAGAAAAGATTTAAAAAAGGAGGAAGAAAGCGGCCAAGCAGGGCGGTGCACTGCTGCAATCCCAGCGTTCAGGAGGCCGAGGCAGGAGGATCGAGCCAGCCTGGGCTACAGAGCGAGTCCAGGACAACCAGGGCCACACAGAGAGACCCTGTCTCGAAAAACAAAGAAAACAACACAACACGGGCTGCCTCACTCTTCCTCAGAGGATGGACGTTTTTCCTAATTTACCAGACCATCTGGAAAACCCTGCTGCTAAGGAGGAAGAGGCAGCGGCTTCCCAGCCGCGCCTGGATGTCGCGTCTCCATGTTGGATGCTGTCTTTGCCGGCCAGACCTTACAGGACTTTGAGGTACTGGGCCAAGCCCTGCCTGGCGGGGCAACCCTCTGGACCTCCCCCGGAAGCCGCACACTCACCATCCAGCTGAGTCTGGCTGTGATGCTCTTGGCCGAAGGGGCCATAGCCGGCCTCGGAGCGGGCGCGGACCTGCACCAGGTAGCTGCCTCCCCGCTTCAGCCCCCGGAGCTCAGCCCGGTTTTCTGAGGTCTTCAGGAACCGAACGCTGCTGGGACCCTCTGCGCCCTGTGGAGGAGGAGGAACGGCCGTGAGATACTCCTGCTCCACGGCTCTCTTCCCTCCCCGCGCCCTCTTCACCCCACCTCGTGGTATTCCTTCTGGCAGACTTACCGTTTTCTCTTTGGGGTGCTGGGACTCAGACCCCAGCCCCTCACATGCCAAGTAAGAACTCCACCACTGAGCCACACCCCAGCCCCTCACTGGGGGACTCTAGGCAGGTGACCACTGAGCCACACCCCAGCCCCTCACTGGGGGACTCTAGGCAGGTGACCACTGAGCCACACCCCAGCCCCTCACTGGGGGATTCTAGGCAGAGGCTCCACCACTGAGCCACACCCAGCCCCTCACTGGGGAATTCTAGGCAGGGGCTCTACCACTGAGCCACACTCCAGCCCCTCACTGGGGAGTCTAGGCAGGTGACCACTGAGCCACACCCAGCCCCTCACTGGGGAGTCTAGGCAGGGCTCTCCACTGAGCCACACCCAGCCCCTCACTGGGGAGTCTAGGCAGGGGCTCCACCACTGAGCCACACCCAGCCCCTCACTGGGGAGTCTAGGCAGGTGACCACTGAGCCACACCCAGCCCCTCACTGGGGGACTCTAGGCAGGGGCTCTACCACTGAGCCACACCCCAGCCCCTCACTGGGGAGTCTAGGCAGGTGACCACTGAGCCACACCCAGCCCCTCACTGGGGGATTCTAGGCAGGGGCTCTCCTCTGAGCCACACCCAGCCCCTCACTGGGGGATTCTAGGCAGGGGCTCCACCACTGAGCCACACCCCAGCCCCTCACTGGGGAGTCTAGGCAGGTGACCACTGAGCCACACCCAGCCCCTCACTGGGGGATTCTAAGCAGGGGCTCTACCACTGAGCCACATCCCAGCCCCTCACTGGGGAGTCTAGGCAGGGGCTCTACCACTGAGCCACACCCAGCCCCTCACTGGGGAGTCTAGGCAGGACTCTCCTCTGAACCACTCTGACAGCCCTTTACCGAAGTTCTGTGTGCCTGGTGGTATCACAACTATTTTAAGGGTAACAGGGGCTTAGAGAGGCCATGGCTGTGCAGTTAACAAAGAGTCAACCGAAACTGCAATGCTCACCAAAATGATGTCTCCAAAGCCAGGAACCCCAGCTCCGGCTCAGTGCCTACCAATCCCCCCCCCCCAAGAGAGCCTCCTCTCACCTTCTCATGATACCTGACTTCATAGTCCAGCACGGCCCCACCGGGTGCTCTGGGCACAGCCCAAGACAGGCTCAAGCTGCTGGGTGAGGAGCGAGTGACACGGATGTCCGACACCGCGGGGGGCACTGCAGGAGACAGCCAAGGCTTGGCTGCTGCGAGGCCGAGCAAGCACTTTCGCAGGTTCCCCCCCCCCCCCGGCAGCACCCTGCAACTGCGTTCCGGGGACCCACGCCCTCCTCTGGTCTCCCTGGACCCCCCCACACGTGGTTCACACGCACACACGCAGGCACACACACACACACAGCTTTGAAAGAGTAAGTCCCTCTGCGCACTCGGGATGCAGGTGAGCTGCTGTGCCGGAAGGCGGCCGAGGCCACACGGCAAGCTCCTGTCAAAAAGATCCGAGAAGATCCTGGGACCGTGAGGATCTGCCTGGTGGCCAGGCGTTCGGACCCCAGCACCCAGGGAGAGCCGGACGGCCCCTCACCCCTAATCCCTGAGCACAGGGCCAGAGGGACCCCAGAGAGCTGGCCAGCTACCAACCATTTCCAGCTGTGTGTGTCCCTGCCTTTGGCCTGTAAATCAAGGTGGGCGCTCTCAGCGACTGCCTGTCCGCCTGCCACCTTGCTCCCCGCGTGACCGTCCCAGCTCTCTCTCCTGAAACCAAGAGCCTCGAAGCAAATGCTTTTCTTTTGTAAGTCGCCGTGGCTACGGTCCCTTCACAGACATAGAAAAGTAACCAAGACACACGTTCTCTTTCTTTCAGCAGTAGCTGAGGCTGGCCTCGAACTCCTGGTCTTCCTGACTCCGGCTCCCAGATACCGGGACCAAAACCGTGGGAGCTCTTCTTTCCTTCTCCCTTCTTTCAGAATTTACGGTAGCGCGGTAACCGGACGGTAGGCTTCCTTACAGCACTCCCGTGTGAACACAGACACACCCTAACCCTCTCCTCTATCGCTTTTTAAATGCATTGTCTTCCGCCACGGGTCTCCTGTCCTCGCTGAGGATAACCTTGAACTTGTGATTTGCCCACTTCCCCTTCCCAAGTGTGGGTGTCTGTGGTGCTCAGATCTGACTAGGGTCCTCTGCGAGCTCAACACAGCCGTCACCAGCAGCTGACACCCCCCCCTTACCCTCACGGTCGGTGGTGACGTTGACGGGCTCAAAGGGAGCGGGCCCGGAGGCCAAGGCAGACACGCCGTTCAACGCGGACACCTCAAAGGCGTAGGTGACGTCAGGACGCAGCCCTCGGACGGCCACCCAGGGCTCCAGCAGGTCCCGAGGGCCGGGGTCAAAGGTCAGGTCGGCCCCGCAGGGCAGGCAGGAGCCGGCAGGACGGCACTCGCGACAGCGCACGGCGTAGGTGAGGTCGGCGCGGCCTCCGGACTCCAGGGGAGCACTCCACTCCAACCGCAGGGAGGAGCCGTTCAGGAGCGAAACCACGCTTCTGGGCGCCGAGGGTGGGGCTGCGGGGTCAGGGGGGACGCGGAGCTGGGGGGCGCCGGCCAGTGGGCTAGCCTCGGCAACGGCACACCCGCGGTCGCCTGGGGCAGGCTCACTGAGGGGCTGGCTACCCTGAGCTTGTCTGTGCCAGCTGTCCTGAGCGCCGGGGACCCAGCCCCGTGGGTGGAGCCATTCCCTGGGCAGGTTTGCTGGAGGGTGGGGGAGCGGGCGAGGCTGCACCCCCTTCTCCCGTTCCTGCCGCTGGACGGCTGTGACGGCGGCCGCCCGGCCTCCCCTCGGCCTCCCCACGCCCCCCCACGCCTCCCCGCAGCCTCCCCGCCTCCCCCCAGCCTCCCCACGTCCCCCCCGGCCTCCCCACGCCCCCCCCCGCCTCCCCCCGCCTCCCCCCGCCCCCCCCGCCTCCCCACGTCCCCCCGCCTCCCCCCGCCCCCCCCGCCTCCCCACGTTCCCCCCCCCCGGCCTCCCCACGCCCCCCACGCCCCCCCCGCCCCCCCGCCTCCCCCCAGCCTCCCCACGTCCCCCCGGCCTCCCCACGCCCCCCCCGCCTCCCCCCGCCTCCCCCCGCCCCCCCCGCCTCCCCACATCCCCCCGCCTCCCCCCGCCCCCCCCGCCTCCCCACGTCCCCCCCCCCGGCCTCCCCCCGCCCCCCCGGCCTCCCCACGCCCCCCCGCCTCCCCACGTCCCCCCCCCGGCTCCCCACGTCCCCCCGCCTCCCCACGCCCCCCCCCCCCGGCCTCCCCACGCCCCGCCCCGGCGACTGAGGCCGAAATGGACGGATTCTTCCCCCACGAGCTTGAGCGGGATTCCAGCAGAGGAAGAAAAGCTCGGGCAGGCCGGCGTGGGGTCCGCCCCCCACACTCCGCGGGGACACTTACCGGTGCAGGCCGCGCTCCGGGGGTCCGCCCTGGCGCGGTAGTAGCCGATCCGGCACAGGCAGACGGGGGAGCCCACGGTGTTGGAATGGCTGTTGGCCGGGCACGGCTGGCAGGCCTCGGCGCCTGTCTGGGCCTTGAAGGTGCCCTGGCCGCAGGCTGCCGGGAAGCAGAGGGCCGGCTCAGCGCTGGAGCGCGGGCAGCCCTTCCCGGGACCGAACGGTCCCTGGAACCCACGCGGTGCCTTGTCAGTACAGGGGCACCCAGCACTCCTCTGACCTCTCTCCCTCTCATGCGTGCACACACAGTGCACACACGTGCAGGCATACATACATACACACAAATTAAGTTTAAAAAATTAAAGCTTTGAAAAGAATCTCCCAACTGCAAAACAAGAACAAACCCGCGCTCCAGAGCTTAGGACCAGGGAGGCCTGCTGGGGGGGGGCGGCCAGAGCAGGGCCCCCGGCGCCCGGCACCACAGCATTCATGAGCCGCGCTGCACCCCGTGCCCCAGGCTGCCTCAGGCTTCCTGGAGCCGAGGGTGGCCTGAGCTGCTGTCTGCGCCTCCCGACAGAGGACGCGGTGTCCCCCGGCAGGCGCTCTGCCCCATCCCAGTCGGCGGAATAACGTGCTGCCAGATGGGCAGACTGCTGCCCAACGCGAGAGCCAACGCTGGCGTGGAAACACCGACAGCGCGAACGGCACCACACGGCCTTCTCCTTTACCAGAGCACAGGCCGAGGGAGCCCGGCACAGGCGGCACAGGCCGAGGGAGCCCGGCACAGGCCGAGGGAGCCCGGCACAGACGGCACAGGCTGAGGGAGCCCGGCACAGGCCGAGGGAGCCCGGCACAGACGGCACAGGCCGAGGGAGCCCGGCACAGGCTGAGGGAGCCCGGCACAGGCCGAGGGAGCCCGGCACAGGCCGAGGGCGCCCGGCACAGGCCGAGGGAGCCCGGCACAGGCTGAGGGCGCCCGGCAGTTTATCCCGTCTTCTAATTACAGCACTTGGAAGCCCAAGGCCAGAGAAACACAAGTGCAAGGCCAGCCCAGGCTACAGAGCAAGTATAGGGCCAGCCCGGGCTACAGAGCAAGTGCAAGGCCAGCCCGGGCTACAGAGCAAGTATGGGGCCAGCCCGGGCTACAGAGCAAGTGCAAGGCCAGCCCAGGCTACAGAGCAAGTATAGGGCCAGCCCGGGCTACAGAGCAAGTATAGGGCCAGCCCAGGCTACAGAGCAAGTGCAAGGCCAGCCCGGGCTACAGAGCAAGTATGGGGCCAGCCCGGGGTTCCTTAGTGAGATCCTGCTTCTCAGAAACACAAGTAAGGGGCTGGAGGGGGCTCAGGCCGAGAGCACAGTCTGCTCTTGCATGGAGTCCAGCCGCCGTGCGGAGGGCCTCAGTGCAGCCTGGATGAGCTGACGGCCGGCCTACCGTCACTACACACACTCACACACACACACAGGCAGACACGTACACACAGAGACACGTACACATACACACACACACACACACACTCTCTCTCTCTCTCTCTCTCTCTATTTAAGGGTGCACGCCTGTAATCCCAGCTCTCGGGAGGCAGAGGCAGGAGGACATCTGTGAGTTCGAGGCCAGCCTGGTCTACAGAGCGTGTCCAAGACAGCCAGGGCCACACAGAGAAAACATGTCTCAGAAAAACGAATGAATGAATGAATGAATGAATGAATGAATGAATTCTTTTACATTATAAAAACAAAGACGATACCCGTCAGTTGTGAGACACTCAGGAGGCTAAAGCAGAAGTCACAGCTGGAGGCGGCCTGGGCTACTCAGGAAGACCCTACCTCAGGACAGAGACGGAGACGAATCCCCCAGAGCAAACAGCAGGGGGCGCCACGACGCCTCGGGCCTCTGGGACGAGTCCTGAGCAGAGGCCCAGTGTTAGCCCTGCACGCCCAGCTCGGGTGTGTAAAGTCCCGTGTTTCGGATGGTATGTGAAACCTCTGATCCCGATCCAAACCGGGGACGGGGCCAGCATTCCCGCAGTGACGGCTGGCCAGTTTAGGTGGACGTTTGTGAAAATGAAGTCATTCACGGGAAGGCAAGCCAGCTCAAGCCTGGCCACCGGGTCTAACCACTGACCTCCCGCAAGCTGACCTGTGACACCAGCCACACCCTACCAAACACAAACGAGGCAAAGCTCTAAACAGAACAATACAAGCCAGTGAGGACGCCAACAAGAAGACCAGGCCTTGACACCAGCTGCGTTATAAAAATAATACAGAACTGCAAAACCAAACCAAACCACCCCACCAAAACACCACCCAAACCACACACCCTCACCAAAACACCCAAAACCAAACACCCTCACCAAAACCCACCAAAACCAAACACCCTCACCAAAACCCACCAAAACCAAACACCCTCACCCAAAACCCACCCAAACCAAACACTCTCACCCAAAACCCACCCAAACTGAACCACCCCACCAAAACACCACCCAAACCAAACACCCTCACCAAAACACCCGAAACCAAACACCCTCACCAAAACCCAACACCCTCACCCAAAACCCAACACCCTCACCCAAAACCCACCCAAACCAAACCACCCCACCAAAACACCACCCAAACCAAACACCCTCACCAAAACAACCGAAACCAAACACCCTCACCAAAAAACACCAAAATCAAACCACCCTCACCAAAAACCACCAAAATCAAACCACCCTCATCAAAAAAACCACCAAAGGAAGTCTGTCAGCTGGCAGAGCACCTGCTTAGCAAGGACTGAGTTCAAATCCCCAGTGCTGAAGGAAAAACAAGCTGAACCCCACAGACAGAGCAAAGTCAGTGGATGAGGAAACGCGCAGCGGGCAGAGCGCAGACCAAACGTCCTTTCTGGCCCCCAAAGGAGTCCTGGCTGCAGCTGCTCCGGCACAGGCCGACCTTCCCAGACGGGTCAGCACCTCAGGAGCTCGGCTCGCTGCCTGAGCTGCAGAAGCAGGATGCTGCGCACGTCAGAGACTGGATACAGACGCCCATGAGTGTGTGTGTGTATGTGTGTGTATGAGTGTAATATGTGAGTGTGTGTGTAAGAGTGTCTGTGTGCATGTGAGAGTGTGTGAGTGTGTGTGTGTAAGAGTGTGTGAGTGTGTGTGTGTAAGAGTGTGTGTGTGTGTGTGTGTAAGAGTGTGTGAGTGTGTGTGTGAGTGTGTAAGAGTGTGTCTGTGTGCATGTGAGAGCATGTGAGTGTGCCCCACCAGCTTGGATGAAGAGAGAATGGGCTCTCGCAAGTTGGCCTCTGGCGCCTACCACCAACCAATCAACCAACCAATCTGTCAATCACTCAATCAATCGATGGATCAGCCAAACAATCAACAGAGTTAATGCAATCCTAAATTCTAGTACAGCGATCCCCTGCCCCTGCCTCCCCAGGGCTGGATCACAGGTGCCTGGCAGGGGGCGGGGCTCCAGCCCGCCCGCCCGCCCGAGAGGCCCACGCTCACCTCTGCACACTTTGTTGCCCTCGGCGGCCTCGAACCCGGGCGCGCAGCGGCAGCCGCTGACCTGCTGCTCCGCCCACTGGCCGTCCTCGCGGCAGTACAGGCTGGGGCTGGGGCCGGCTGCGGCCACGGCGTTGGCCACGCAGCTTCCCGCCACGGGCACCACGAGCTCGCGGGGCACGGTCTCGGGGAAGGAGGTGAGGTTGGTGACCAGCCGGGGACACTTCTTGAAGAAGAGGTGCAGCGACAGCAGCGCCATGCAGGCGCCCTGGTCCTGGAAGGCCAGGTAGAAGCCAGCCTTGCTGAGCGGGCCCAGGCGCAGCGTCTTGATGTTGACCTTGCCGGTCGCCTCCGCGCCGGGCCGCTTCCGGGTCAGGTGCTCCGCAGCCACCGTGTCCACCTGCCGGAGAAGCGGGTTCGCCACCACTGCCCAGGGCAGCCCTGCGGGGACCTCAGCTCCCCGTCCAGAACCTTCGTCTACCTTCCAGTGTGTGCTGTGTGTATTTACACACATATTCCTGTGCATGTGAGTATGCACACAAACACACAGAAATACACACATATGCACACTACATACCTGTACACACACATACGTATCCACTAGAGGACATACGTGTATGTACGGATCTGCATGTGTATGTTTACACACACACACACACACACACACACACACACACACGTCTCTTGTAGTCCAAAGTCCAAGCCGGTCTCAAACTTACACAGACAAGGTTTTCTTGAGACAGGGTCTCTCTGTGTAGCCCTGGCTGCCCTGGACTCGCTCTGCAGACCAGGCTGGCCTGGAACTCACAGATCCTTCTGCCTCCGGAGCCGGGGAGGCAGCACACGCTACCATCCACGCCACACCTGGCGCCCAGGGCGCTGTGGCGGCCACGCCAGCGCTCCTGCTCCCGCTGCCCGGCCCCGGCCCGCTCTCCCGCTGCCCGGCCCGCTCGGCCCGCTCTCCCGCTGCCCGGCCCGCTGGGCCCGCTCTCCCGCTGCCCGGCCCCGGCCCGCTGAGCCCGCTCTCCCGCTGCCCGGCCCGCTGGGCCCGCTCTCCCGCTGCCGGCCCCGGCCCGCTGAGCCCGCTCTCCCGCTGCCCGGCCCCGGCCCGCTCTCCCGCTGCCCGGCCCGCTGGGCCCGCTCTCCCGCTGCCCGGCCCGCTGAGCCCGCTCTCCCGCTGCCCGGCCCCGGCCCGCTCTCCCGCTGCCCGGCCCCGGCCCGCTGAGCCCGCTCTCCCGCTGCCCGGCCCCGGCCCGCTCTCCCGCTGCCCGGCCCCGGCCCGCTCTCCCGCTGCCCGGCCCCGGCCCGCTCTCCCGCTGCCCGGCCCCGGCCCGCTGAGCCCGCTCTCCCGCTGCCCGGCCCCGGCCCGCTCTCCCGCTGCCCGGCCCCGGCCCGCTGAGCCCGCTCTCCCGCTGCCCGGCCCGCTGGGCCCGCTCTCCCGCTGCCCGGCCCGCTGGGCCCGCTCTCCCGCTGCCCGGCCCGCTGGGCCCGCTCTCCCGCTGCCGGCCCCGGCCCGCTGAGCCCGCTCTCCCGCTCTCCCCGCTGCCCGGCCCCGGCCCGCTCTCCCGCTGTCGGCCCGCTGAGCTGAGCCACGGGCAGGGCGGCCGCCGGCTCTGGGCACACTGGGCCACTGCCGGAGTCTCAGCTCCAATGCTGGCCTCCCGCGGGGAATCGGCAGCTAACTGTGGGTGAAGACGTGTGAACACGCATCTTTCAGAGGTGGGGATGTAGCGGAACTGACTCAGCAGGCGGCCCTAACACACGTGTGACCCTAACACACACGTGTGCCCCGGCTCTGAGGAGGAGCGGGAACTCATGGTCATCCTTGGCCACTTTAGAGAATCTGAAGTCAGCCCGAGCTCTATGGGAGACCCCGTCTCAAAAGGCACAGTGCCGGGCACGGTGGCACGCCTGTGATCCCAGCACTCAGGGAGGCAGAGGCAGGGGGATCTCTGTGAGTTCGAGGCCAGCCTGGTCTACAGAGCGAGTCCAGGACAGCCAGGGCTACCCAGAGAGACCCTGTCTAGAAAAACAACAACAACAAAAACAAACAGGAGCTAGAGAGATGGGCAGAGGATAGGGGTTCGAGTCCTAGCACCTGCACAGCGGCTCACAACTCTCTGTACCTCCACTTCCAGGAGATATGAGGCCCTCTTCTGGCCTCTGCGGACACCGGGCATACATGCAGGCAAACACTTAGACCCAGAAAATAAAACAAGCATTAAAAAAAAATCTTTAAAAAATAAAACAAAATAAAAACCTGGACATGGCGGTCCATGCCTTTGATCCAGGGTTCAGGAAGGTAGGCAGATCTCTGAGTTCAAGGCTAGCCTGATCTAGGGAGTGAAACTATCTCAAAAAAGACAGGTGGGGGGAGGGGGAGATTTTAAAAAAGCAAAAAGGAGGAAGAAAAGGAAAAGAACACCAGGAAGGCTGGAGAGGACTCCGCGTTGGGAGCACGCCCTGCCCTTACGGAGGATGGGGTCCATTCCCCGCACCCATGGGGGCTGGCAGCATCTCTAGCTCCGGAGGAGGATTCCATCCCCTCTTCTGTCCTCAGGCACGAGGCACACATTAACACATAAATACGTGCAGGCGAAACATCCACAAGTGTACAATCACTAACCAACGTAATAAAACATTTTAAAACCAACAGCAACAGAAGCCAGGGCTGGTGGGATGAAAGATACATAATAATAGATAAATACACAGATGATAAATGACAGATGATAGATACACAGATAGACGATAGATGAGAATGATGATAGATAGACGATACATAGATGATAGATACATAGATGATAGATATACAGATAGATGATAGATACATAGGTGATAGATACATGGATAGATGATACATAATAACAGATAATACATAGATGATAGATAAGTGACAGATGATAGATACACAGATAGACAATAGATGAGATAGATGACAGATATATAGATAGATGATAGATAGATGATAAATAGATACCTAGATAGATGATAGATACATAGATGGACAGACGGATGGATACACAGATATTAGATACATGGATGAATTGACAGACGGATGAGGGATAGAGAGACGAATGGATGGACAGATGGACGGATAGGTGACAGATCCATAGATGGATGGATGGATGGACAGGTAGATGGATGGACAGATGGACAGATGGACAGATAGATAAGGCAGTCATGCATAGCGGCCCACACCTTTAATTCCAGAGCTTGGGAGGCAGAGGCCAGTGGATCTCTGCGAGTTCAAAGGCCGCCTGGTCACACAGTGCGTTGCAGGACAGCTACGCAGGAAGACTGTCTCAAAAAGCAGCCACCAGCGAACAAGAGAATGAGCTAAAAAGGCAGCCAAGAGCCAAGCACCACGGTCCTCGCTTGCAAGCCCTGCACGCAGGAAGTGGAGGCCAGAGCATGGGGAGTACGAGGCCAGCCCCGGTGTGAGGCCAGCCTGGGCTACAGCGAGCCTGTCTCAACACCAAACGGAGCAGTCAAGGCCGCCCCCCCCCTCCCCTCCCAGACTGAGACGCCTCCAGCCGCGGGCGCGACGTCCGGCCAGGCCCCGAACATCCCGGCCAGGCCCCGAGCCGTCACCTTGATGTAGGGGTTCTCCATCCACGCGGGCGTGTGGGCCGTGGCGGTGTCAGCCTCGCTCTCGTAATAGAAGACGGTGAAGGTCTCCTTGCACGAGCGGCCGGCCCTGGGCAGGGACAGGCACTCCATCATGGTGAACCGCAGCGTGGCGTACACGTGGACGGCCCCGCGCCGCGGCACCCAGCCCGTGCGCAGCCAGTGCGCCTGGCCGCCGGGGCGCCTCAGGTCGCACACCTCGTAGGTGCGGACGCTGTGCTGCTCCTCGTCCAGGCCGCTCAGCTCCTCCCACTGCAAAGAGCGCGCGCCAGTCAGGGCCCCGGTGCCGGTCAGGGCCTCCCTCAGTCAGGGCCTCCGTCAGTCAGGGCCTCCGTCAGTCAGGGCCCCGGTTGCCGGTCAGGGCCCCCGTCAGTCAGGGCCCCCGTCAGTCAGGGCCCCCGTCAGTCAGGGCCCCCGTCAGTCAGGGCCTCCGTCAGTCAGGGCCTCCGTCAGTCAGGGCCCCGGTGCCGGTCAGGGCCCCCGTCAGTCAGGGCCCCCGTCAGTCAGGGCCCCCGTCAGTCAGGGCCCCCGTCAGTCAGGGCCCCCGTCAGTCAGGGCCCCCGTCAGTCAGGGCCCCGGTGCCGGTCAGGGCCCCCGCCAGTCAGGGCCTCCGTCAGTCAGGGCCTCCGTCAGTCAGGGCCTCCGTCAGTCAGGGCCTCCCTCAGTCAGGGCCTCCCTCAGTCAGGGCCTCGGCCAGTCAGGGGCTCGGCCAGTCAGGGGCTCTGCGCAGGGGGAGGGGAGCACCCAGCGCTTACCTGGCCCTCGGCCTGGGGGTAGGTCACCCACTTCAGGTCGGCAGTCTCCAGCTTCGTGTTCAGCAGGGTCTCTAAGACAGAGAGACAAGTCAGCCTTGGGGTGAGGGAGGGAGGTGGCCACAGCCTGCCGGAAGGGGGGATGGTGCCCGCGGTCCCGAGGCTCCTCCTGGGACCCCAGGGTGGAGGGACGGCCGGCTCCTACAAGCACGCGACACCACAGAACTCTTCTCCGCCCTCTTCGCCGCCCACGGGAAGAAAACCACATTTATGTAGCAGTGACACACGCCCGTGATCCCAGCACGGAGGTAGAGGCA
Source organism: Meriones unguiculatus (assembly GCF_030254825.1). NCBI lineage: Eukaryota > Metazoa > Chordata > Mammalia > Rodentia > Muridae > Meriones > Meriones unguiculatus. Next base: position 1,029,101 of record NC_083362.1, on the reverse strand, counting down.
GGAGGATCTCTGAGTTCAGGGCCAGCCTGGTCTACAGAGTGAGTCCAGGACAACAGGGCTACACAGAGAAACCCTGTCCAGAGACAAAGAGAATCACATTTTCGTGGATGCCACGTGTGCATGTGTGCCTGTATGTGTGTGTGTGTGTATGTGAGAGAGAGAGAGAGAGAGGTGATGAGAATCAAAAGCAGGTTGTCAGGCTTGAAGGGATCACTCTCTGATGAACCACCTCACCGCTCACTGCCCTTAGATTCCTAACTCCACCATCAGCCACCGGTAGGCACTGGACAGCTTCTAGACTTCCCCCAGGAGCTGTGCCAGGGGTCAGGGCAGCCCATGCCGGGAGTTAAAGTCCACGACTCAGGGAGCCCGAAGAAGGTAGCTCTTAGGTCAACCGCAGCACGTGCCAGAGCTGTGGCTCAGGAGCTGTGCTTGCTGAGGCGCTCAGGCTCTGGGGTCACCCCAGATTCACAGAAAAAGAAGGGGAAGAAGAAAGGAAGAAAGGAGGGAGGGAAGGAAGGAGGGAAGAATGGGAGGGAAGGAGGGAAGAGGGGGGAAGGAGGAAAGGAAGAAGGGAAGAAAGGAGGGAAGGAAGGAAGAAAGGAGGGAAGAAAGGAAGGAAGAAAGGAAGGAGGGAAGAAAGGAGGGAGGGAGGCAAGGAAGAAAGGAAGAAGGGAAGGATAGGAGGGAAGGAAAGAAGGAAAGAAAGAGGGAAAGAAGGAAGGAGGGAGGGAGGGAAGGAAGGAAAAGGAAAGAATTGCTGGGCAGGTGGAGACAGAAGATCAAGAGTTCAAGACCAGGTTCCACTACATAGCTCTTGTGCCCAGTGCGAATCACAGGAGATCTGTCTAGAATCAAGAGGCAGGCCAGCCACATCCTGGCCTGGCCCGGGCAGGGGCCGCTGGTACAGGCTGAGGCTCCCTGCCGGCCGCCCGGGCTCCACAGTCCCCTTCCTAAGTGCCAAAATTGGCTCCCTCCCAGCTCCGTTCCTCTCTGCAGCCCCCACCCCCTTTCCACAGCAGACGCTCCCTCAAGGTGGTGCCCTCAGCCCGCGGCAGGGCCTCCCGCTCGCTGTCACCTGAGGAGGAAGTTCTGGAAGCCGGGACCCTTGGGTTCCCGCCGTGGGGCGGGCCCTCACGCATCTGGAGTTGGTTAGGGAGGAGGGTTTAGGGCGTGAGGTGGCCTGTGAGCACACCTGGCCCTGATCTTTGGGGGAAGGGGATTAGAAGTGCTGAGGCCTCGGGGGCGGGGCGGGACCAGGGAATCCCCAGCCCGGGGCAGGCGAGCGTCCAGCGTCCCGGTGGAGAGGGGCCTCCAGGGAGCGAGCACCTGGGACGGGTCCCGCCTCCCCGCGGGGCTCGCGCACAGCTCCCCGCCGTGCCCTGGGGGCAGGAACCCCAGCGGCTGGGGCCAGCCCTGGGCCCCTCCCGGTGGTGGAGGCAGAGCGCACCGGGACAGGATGCCGGGGTTCTGGGAAGGGGGTGGACAGAGGCCGGTCTCCACCCTCCATTGTTCGCGCCTGGAAAGTTTTCCTGTCTGCAGCTCCCGCGCTGTCTGCGCCCCAGGCTGCTCTCCAGCCTGCAGGGCCCGGACCAGCCCCTCGGCCCGGCTCGGCCTCAGCTCCCTCAGGCCGGACCCACCCTCGCTCCATCCTTCCCCCGCCGCTCGGCTCCGTTTCCTGGTTCCCGGACAGTCTCCCGGCTCACACCTTGTTTGGGGCCACGTGGCCCCGGTGGACGAACATTCTGAGGGTTCAGTCTTTCGTTTGTGCCGAGTGGGGCAGCAGGCCCTCACGCTCGCGCCGGAGGCGCAAACTACGATTAACGCACACGCACCAGGCTGGGGGGGGACCCCAGGTGACACAGGTGGGCAGGCGCCTCCCTCACCACTTCACCTCCTCCCTCAGCCCTCCCCGCCCTCACTCTGCGGCCAGAGCAGCGGCGTCCGCACACCCGACCCCTCAGTCCAGCCCCCACGCCTCCCCCTACACTGCTTTGATTCCGGGCGGCGCGGGGGACTGTGGAGGAGCCAGGTTTATTGAAAAGAGATTAGGGAGGGGGGGTTACCGGTCCCGGGCAGCCCCAAGAGGGGCAGAGGGGCTCGCGGATCTCCGAGAGGCGTTTGGAGAGGAATACAGGAAAGAGAGGGAAAAAAAACCCGAAACCCGAGGCGGGCCGGGCGGCCAGCTGGGGTGAATTAGGGCCCAGGCAGCTTTTGCGGGGCTGCACGGCTGGAAAAAGCCACAGGCGGGGGAAGCCGGGGCGCAAACACCATCTAAAGAGCGGGGCACCTGGAGAGAGGCCAGCAGCCCGGCCGCGGGGCTGGGGAGCGCGGGGTGCAGGGGCGCAGGGGACTGCTGGGGGGCGGGTGTTGGGGTGCTGGGTGGCGGGTGCTGGGGCGCAGGGGTGCAGGGTGGTGTTGGGGCGCAAGGGCGGGTGCAGGGGCGCAGAGGAGTGCTGGGGGGCGGGTGTTGGGGCGCATGAGCGGGTGTTGGGGCGCAGGGGGTGCAGGGGCGGGTGTTAGGGCGCAGGGGGTGCTGGAGCGCAGGGGCGGCGGGTGCAGGGGCGCAGGGGTGGGTCTGGCGAGCGGGGTCGTCCGCGGCCTGGTCTGCCCGGCGCCGGCAGGGAACTTCGGGAACTTCTCCCGGAGTTGGCCGGGGCGGGGCGGACGGAAAGTTGGGGGAGTTTGGGAGCTGGGCGCGCGGGAGGGCCGGCGGGACCGGGCGGGCGGAGGAGGACGTCCCGGCCGAGCGGCCGCCCTCTCCCTCCCGAACAAAAGAAGCCCCGCTCGCGCCCGCCCCCCGCCCGGCGCCCGCGGACACTCACCCTCCAGGGCGGCGGCGACGGACGCCCAGCACAGCAGCGCGCGGAGCTCCATGGCGCCGGCCGCGCGGGGGCCCGGCCCCCCCCGGGTCCGGCCCTGCCCGGGGCGCGCGGGGAGGCCGGCCCGGAGGGGGGACGCGCTGGGGCGGCCGGGGCCGGGCGGGCGGAGCCGGGGACCCCGCGGGGCTGCCCTCCCTCGCTCGCTCCGCGGGTGGACGGTGGCCGCGGCGCCGCGGGGCTGAGTGCCGGGCGGGCGGGAGGGCGAGGGCGGCGCGGGGCCCCGGAGGAGGCGCGGGGCCCGGGGGCGGGGACGGGCGCGGGGGGCGGGGCGGAGGGAGGGAGGGTCCCGCCTCGGCGTCGGCCCCCCGCGCCCCGCGCGCTCCGCCCGGGCTCGCCGGGAGGGGCGGGGAGGGCCGGGGCCGCTGATTGGCTGTCGCTCATGAATAATTCATGAGGGGCGGGCCCGAGCGGAGGCAGCCGAGAAGTTGGGGAAAGTTTGCAGCGGGGGAGGGGCAGCGCGCCCGAGGCCCCGCGCGTCCCGAGCGGCGGCCCGGGCGCACACGCAGCCGCCGGGGAGCGCTGGCGGAGGAGCGCGGCCCGCGCTGGGCGTGCCCCGGCCGCCTGACTCCTCACCCGGTCCCCTCGCTCCTTTTTCCTCCAGGGGGCACGCCCCCGCCGCCTGCGGCCTCCCGGGTGGGCGCCGCCCGCGGCCCCTTCCTGAGGTTGCTTCCTGCTCCGGGGGTGACGGGGTCGGGTGACGGGGACTAGGGTGACTGGGTGGCCCCAGGATGACGGGGGGCTGGGGTGACGGGAGTCGGGGAGTCGGGGCGACGGGGGTCGGGGCGACGGGGGTCGGGGTGATGGGGGGCCCCGAGATGACGGGGTGCTGGGGTGACGGGAGTCGGGGTGATGGGGGGCCCCGAGATGACGGGGGGCTAGGGTGATGGGGTTGGGGTGACGGGGTTGGGGTGACGGGAGTCGGGGTGATGAGGGGTTGTGGTGATGGGGACTGGTGTGACGGGGGTCTGGGTGATGGGGACTGGTGTGACGGGGGCTGGGATGACGGGGACTGAGGGGCCCCAGGATGACGGGGGGCTGGTGTGACGGGGGTCGGGGTGATGGGGCCTGGGGTGACGGGATCGGGGTGATGGGGACTAGGGTGACAGGGACTGGGGGGCCCCTGGATGACGGGGGGCTGGGATGATGGGGACTGGGGGTGACGGGGACTAGGGTGACTGGGTGGCCCCAGAGTGACGGGAATCGGGGTGACGGGGACTGGAGTGACTGGGGGGTCCACGGATGACAGGGAGCTGGGGAGACGGGGTCGGGGTGATGGGGGCTGGGGTGATGGGGGCTGGGGTGACATGGGCTGGGGTGATGGGGGGCTGGGGTGATGGGAGTCGGGGTGATAGGGGCTGGGGTGACGGGGACTGGGGTGACTGGGGGGCCCGGATGACAGGAACCCCGGGATGACGGGGTGGGGGAGCTGGAGCCATCCTCTGGTTCTTCCCCCCCTCACAGCCATGGGTTCGAGGGGGCGCCCGGGAAAGACAGCTCCTGCGCGTCAGGCTCCGCGGTGGGCATTTGGGGGTGGCCTCTGCTCCGCGTCCTCATGGGGTCACTAATCTGGGGTGCGGAGTGCGGGGTGTGCTCCCGCCCCGCCCTTCCCCGCCGCTCAGGCTGGGTGCGGGGTCACGGGGTCAGCGGGGCAGGAAGCAGCCGTCGTGGCCGGAGCCAGGCTGACCCCGGCGGGATCCGGCGTCCGCTCCGCCCCTCGGCTCCTGTCCACCCTCACCCTTCCCGGGTACAGGACCGGCGACCCCGCAGGGTGCAGAGACGAGGGAGCAGGCCGCCTGCAGGGAAGGCGCTGCATGCGGGGGAGAGCGGGAGCCTCCCGGCCCAGCCCGGGTTCGAGCCCCAGCTCTGCCCAGATGCAGCACGCTGCGTGCCTGGAGTCCCACGACCTGGGAGGGAAGCTGGGGGCACATTTCACACCAGACTGCTGTGCAGCCCCAACGCGCGCGCGCGCACACACACACACACACACACACACACACACACACACTGGAGAAAGTCCTGTGATTTCCCTTTTCCTTGCCATCTCCGCCCTGCCTGTCAGGAAGCTCGTCCGTTTGTCTCGTGTGAGGTCACTCCTTCCACTCTGTGCAGCAGAGCCACTGTGCGGCCCAGCCCGTCCCGAGTGCCTGCTGCAGGCGACACCTCACCCTCTCCCCCCCCCAACACCTGTGCAGCAGCCAACCCCAGCCACTCAGGAAGGTGAGTGTGACCTTGAACTCGGATCGCTGGCCAGGGCGATCTATGAGGTGCTCGGGATGGAGGACGCCTCGCTTCCCGCAGGCTGGCGAGCACTGTGCCCCGAGCCCAGCCCCAGCCAGGAGTCCCCTACATACCAGGCAGTTTGAGCGGAGCCTCACGGAGACGGGCTTTCCCTGCGTGGAACCCGAGCGGGGAGGTGACGCCTGCGGGCCCTGTGCTCGGGAGCAGAGATGGCATTGCTGTGAGTTCAGTAGTGAGTTCCTGGACAGCCAGGGCCACACAGAGCCCCCCGTCTCAGACACATGACACAGGCAGGTCAGCTGTGACGTCGCTGGCTGGAGTTGTGAGGCTCAGAGACGCTTGTTTCTGAGCCGGGCTGCCCTTGAACTCACGATCTCCTGTCTCCCCCACACACACACACTGGGCTCCCCTCCCTCCCACCATGGGTGTGCGGCCTGGCGTCGATGAGTCCCTGCCTCCCAGGTGCCACGCTGTGAGCCCACACCCGCAGAGTGCGCCTCCCTGGAAGAGCAGGGCACACAGTGCCCGCACAGACGCAGCTTGGTGGCCACTGCTCACAACCGCCCGTAACTCCAGATCTGACGCCCGCTCCCGGCCCTCTCAGCACCTGCACTCACGTGTGCGCACGTAAAACAAAAATAAAAACTGAGGTAGAGATCGTCTGCAGGGGTGGAGTGACCGAGAAGAGGTGGAGAGCGCTGCCTGCTCTTCCAGAGGCCTGAGTTCAATCCCAGGCACCCACAGGGAGGCTCTATAGTGAGATCTGGCGCCCTCTGCTGTCGAGCAGGTGTACATGCAGCCAGAACACTGTATACATAATAAATACACAGATCTTCAACCCGCAGTCATCTGCGGGGCAGGAGGGCTGGCGGCGTCTAAGAGCACCGGCTTCTACGCTCACTTCCCAGCCCCCACACGGTGGCTCACAGCTATCGCTAACTCCAGTCCCAGGGGGTCTGATGCCCTCTACCGGCACTATGGGGAATTGCACACAGTACACAGACATAAAGACACCACTTCCTTTTTTGTTTGTGGTTTTCTTTTCTTTATTTACTTATTATTTTATGCAGTGGTCTGCCTGTACGTGTACCTGAACACCAGAAGGCGGCACCAGATCTCATCATAGATGGTGGTAAGCCACCATGTGGTTGCTGGGAACTGAACTCAGGACCTTTGGAAGAACAGACAGTGCTCTTAACTGCCATCTCTCCATCCCCTTTTTGTGGTTTTTCAAGCCAGGGTTTCTCTGTGTAGCCCTGGCTGTCCAGGACTCACTCTGTAGCTCGGGCTGGCCTTGAATTCACAGATCTGCCTGCCTCTGCCTCCCAATGCTAGGATTAATGATGTGACCACACCTAAATAAAAATACATCTTTTAAAAATGGCAGTTGGTGATTTCCCAATGTACAGAAACCTCAAGAAGCATGTGACATCGGCCCCTCCTGTCCTGCCCTAGGCGAACTTTCTGCAGCTCAACATCTAGAAAGTCACAGAAACTTCTGGAATCAGAAAAGACCTTAAATCAGCAGTGGGAGAGCCTCCACGAAGCCAGAGAGGAGCAACCGGCTGATAGGACTGCCCATGCCTTCTTGAGACAGAGATGGCGTCACTGAGGCGGTGGGGGTGGGGGAGAAGGTCTGGGAGGGAGGGGGGGAGGAGGAGGTGGGCAGCAGCTCTGGGGGGGGGGGGGAGTCTGGGGAGGAGGTGGGGAGGAGATCTGGGGGAGGAGGTAGGGAGGAGGTCTGGGGGGAGGAGGGGGGTTGGTACCTCCACAGCCATTTTCCTGAAAGCGAAGAAGCAACTTCAGGTGGGGCCCGCACCGAGGGGAAAGTGGATTTGCGGGTCTCCTGATGTTCAGAGTCTTTGGGTTCAGCGAGGTGATGGCGCACGCCTGAAATCCCAGCACTCGGGAGGCAGAGGCAGGGGGATCTCTGAGGCCAGCCTGGTCTGCAGAGCCAGCCCAAGACAGGACTGCACAGAGACCCTGTCTCAAAAACAAAACAGAAGTGTTTGGTCTTGGTGGCCGCTGGAGGCAGGTGTCTGGCTCCTGGGTAAGAGGCGGCTCAGCAGCAGCTCAAAGGAGAGAAAGCAGCGTGGGTCAGCGGAACCGAGCTACAGCGGGAGGGGGGCTCCTGAGTGAGCGAGCAGAGCAGGGGCTGAGTGAGCGAGCAGGCGCCCCGGTCGCTAGGGTCCCGGGGAGACCAGCCGGCTAAGCGTGTACTAGAGACTGTGCGGCCGACAGTGCAGGACGTGGAGACACGTGCAGCCCTGTGGAGCACGGGTAGCCCACGCCAACAAATGCTGGTTGAGCTCTGGCCAGACCAAGCCCCCCTCGCCCCCACCCCGCGCCCGGAACCGACCCCTCACACTTATCTGAGGCCCCAGGGGACACTCCAGGTTACAGAAAAGGGATAGAGGCGGGGCGCACGCCTGTGGTCCCAGCACTCGGAAGGCAGAGGCAGGAGAGTCTCTAAGTTTGGGGCCAGCCTGGGCTACACTGAGAAACCCTGTCTCAAAACCAACCACCCCAAAACCACAGAACTCCAACAGAAAGGTCATTGCAGAGCTCACACTGCCCTTTCCTCTGTCAGCCCCTTTTCACAAAGATTCAGGATCTGAGCAAACCTCAGCACGCCGAGACCGCCCCAACCGTTTCCCCTGTAGGAAAAAATGGAGACGGTCTCGCTCTGTAGCCCAGTGGCCTACAGCCACTGTGTAGACAGGTTTCTTCCTCGGCTTCCTGTGTGCCTCACACCAGCCCGGCACGTCTGTATACATGTATACACACGTATGTACGTGAGTATATGTATGTGTATGTGTATACACATACACGTGATAACGTGCAGAGACCCGCCGCCTCTGCCCCCCGAGTGCTGAGCCCCAGGCGTGCACCTTCCTAACAACCGTGAGGGGAGGTTCAGGGCCAGCCAAAGCCGCCGGCGTCAGTGTGGACGGGCACCGTCCCACCTGGGGCGACTGACCGTCAGGCCTTCGTCCTGAGCTGCGGTTCACGCTGCCGAGGGGCCAGCACGTGCTGAGGGTGCGGTGACACTTTCCCCGTGTGTGTGTGCGCGCGTCTGTGCTGAGACAGGGCCTCTCTGTGTAGCCCTGGCTGTCCTGGCCTCACTCTGTAGAACAGGCTGGTCTTAGTGATCCTCCTGCCTCAGCCTCCCGAGTGCTGGGCTCACAGGCGTGCGGCCACGCTGGTTCGCACTGTGGTGGCCCTCAACCCGTGGCCGAGTCGCCAGCCCTAAGTAGCCCTCGCCGGTCACTGTTCGTGGGGTTGGCCCTGGCCTGTGCGGAGCCGCCTCCACCTGCCCTCGGTGTCTGTGTGTGAGGAGGAGGAGGGCGCCTCAGGGCCGAGAGCCGGGTCAGGTGGAGGCTGGCTGTCCCAATGGGGGAAGTCTTTGTTTCCTCCCCTGGGCGGACATCCCCCACCGTCTCCGGGCCCAGCAGTGGGCAGCTCTGTCCATGCATTCCCGACGGGAGGGGACGGTCATGGTCAGGGGCTGGTGACTGGGTTTCTGGAGGACCCCGAGGAGCCGGCCGGGCCGAGGAGGTGACGCAGGCTGCGGGCGTCCCCTGGGCGCCCCGGTGTCCCCGCGCTGTCACCTGCCCCGCCCGCTCCCGGGCTTTTTCCTGCCTCATCAGCGGTCCTGCAGGAAGCGCGCCCCGCGCCGCCGCGCCTCCCTTCCCGAGCCTTTTGTTTGCCGGGCTCTCAGGAAGCGGGAGGGCGGTGTCCGGGCTCATCTGCCCCGGGGCCGGGGTCACGGCGCGGGGCGCGCCAGGAAGCCGCTCTCGGAGCTCCCGGCGACGGAGCTTCCCGGTCCTGGCGGCGGGCGCGCGGCCCAGGCCGCCGCCTTCCCAGCGTGCTCGGCGCAGCCGCCCGGCGCGGACGCTCTGCCCGCCGTCCTCTCGGTGGCCGCCCTCACTGAAGCCGCCCGGTTCCCTCGCGGGGGCGGGGCCGCGCCGTCACGTGGGGCCCGGAGAGGCCGGCGGAGAGAGGCCTTTTGTCCCTTTGTGCTCGAGGCCGCTCTGGCTGTCCTTGAACGGCGGCCTCCGCCCGGTCGGCCCGGAGGAGCCACCCGCCCACTCGGAGGCTGGTGGGCGTCTTAATTCTGAGCCGGGAGAGACTGAACTGTCTGTCTTTGTTTTCCGAGACAGAGTCTCTCCGTGCAGCCCTGGCTGTCCTGGCCGCCCTCTGTAAGGGCTGGCCTCGAACTCACGGACCTGCCTCCCGATGCTGGGGTCACAGGCGCCGCCACCGCCGGCGGCTTCAAACGCTCTCGTGTTTATTGGCTCCTCGTGTGCGCACCCGGCGCGTGCATTGTGCCACAGAGGCGAGGAGCGGGTTCAGGCCCCGGGGCTGGCACTCGCGGGTGCTGGGAACCGGCCCCGGCACAGCGCTGCTCCCCCGGGGCGTGGACAGCACCGAGGAAGGCTGCGGAGGGGATGCTCTCCCCACTGCGGCCCTGTATCACCTCGCGGCCCGGCCAGTGCAGCTGACCCGCGTGACTCACTGAGGACCTTTGGGGGGAGGTTCCCCGCGGTACCGGGGGAGCACTCACGCTCGCGTGCACTGGGCCTGACATCCCGTGCAGGCAGCAGGCCAAGGGTTCAAGACTCACACGTCTCGAGAGAACAGAACCACATTAAAACACGAAAAGGAGCGAGGGCAGAGGCAGTGATCCCCGAGGCCAGCCTGGTCCACAGGGCAAGCACCGGGGCACCCAGGCTACGCAGCGGACCCTTGCCCTGACAAAACACGCAACCCAACCGCCCGAACACACCACCCAGGAAGGACAGGCCGCGCCGTGGTGCGCTCCCCGCAATCCCAGCCGCGGAGGGAGGCGGGCGGGGCCTCCCCACCCGCTGTCCCCCCTGGGCTACACCGCCTGGTCTCAGGCGGTGGCGGGGGGGACACGGGCCTCTTAGTGCAGGGAGCCACAGCCCCGCGTTAGGAATGAAAGGTAAAGTTGTCCCGATGCAGACTCCGGAGACGCCAGCGTCGTCCCGGGGCAGAGTCCGCGCACACGCGTGAGTCAGTCACGTTCGCCTGCTCCGCGCGCCAGGAGAGGGCGCCACCGGCTGTGAGCCGCCGGGCGGGGCGGGAACTGAACTCGGGGCCTCGGAGGCGCCCTTCCGCAGCGGCCCCTTCTCTCCTCGGGCGGGGTCCGCGGGTCTGCTTCCCCGCACCCACGCGTGCCTCCCGACCGTGCGCTCGGCCCCGGGGGCCCACGCGTCCACTCAAGCTCCGAAGTTCCCGCTGCCGCGGCTCCCGCGTGCAGGCGGCGGGGATCCGGTGCCCTCCCCTGCCCTCGGCGGGCGCCGCGCGCGCACACACACCCTGCGCCCCAGCCGCCTCCCACCTCCCGCCCTGCGGCCGCCGCGGGCTCCCGGCTCGGCCGCTCACGCCCGGCCGGTCCCCGAGCCGCTCCCGGGAGCCAGCCCCCGCGCGCAGCAGGCCCGGGGCGCTGTCGGGGGCGGGGTCCGCGCGGGCACGCCCCCTGGGCGGGGCTCGGGGGGACCAATGGGACGCCTCGCCGGGAGGGCCGGCCCTGCGACGTCCGGCCGGCCGCTCGGGTTTTCCGGCCCCGGAGAGCGGCGCGGCCCGCGGGCTCGGGGGTCGCGGAGCTGCGCGGTCCAGGGCGGTGAGTGGCGCGCGGCCGAGCTCGCGGACGGGCAGGCTCGGGGCCGGGGGCCTGCGGGTGCTGGGGCAGCGCTCGCCGGGCTCCTGGCAGGGCTGCGGGGGCGGGCGAGACCCTGGGGCGCTGAGGAGGAGCCCCCGGGAGGAGCCCGGGGAGGAGGCGGCGCCCCGGCCGCTAACTGCCCCCGGGAGCTGTCCTCCTCCTGCTGCAGTCAAGGAGAGATGCGCGCGGACACGGGTCCGCGGCCACCCCACCCCTCCCTCAGGGGCCTGATCGCCGAAAGGGACCCTGGTTACTCAAACACCGGGACAGTCCTGACTTCCTTCTCCCCGAGCGCGCGTGTGCGTGTGTGTGTGTGTGTGTGTATGTGTGTTTGTTTGTGTGTGCGCGCACGCGCGCATCCCTTCGCATCTCCTTTTGAAGAAGCTCTCACGTCGGATGAGGGCTTGGTTTAGGGGACAGGTTCTGTGGACGTTCCATCCAGCCACTAAACTCTGTTTCCACAGGTCCCCAGCCTCCTGCAGCCTGCCCAGCCCAGCCATGGCCAGCGAGAGCTCCCCCCTGCTGGCCTACCGGCTCCTGGGGGAGGAGGGGGGCCTCCCTCCCAATGGCGCCGGTGGACCCGGAGCGGCCTCGGCCCGCAAGCTGTCCACCTTCCTGGGCGTGGTGGTGCCCACTGTCCTGTCCATGTTCAGTATAGTCGTGTTCCTGAGGATTGGTGAGCAGGGGAGGAAGGGGCAGAGGCTAGGGACGGTCCCCGGTCACACGGAGGGGAGGAGCAGACCTGTGTCGCCTGGCCTGTGGCTCTGCTGTCGGCCTCTGCCACCCAGGGGCTGGGGGAGAGCAGTGTGGCTGAGTGTGACCCGCTTTCTCCCTGCTCAGGCTTCGTGGTGGGCCATGCTGGGCTGCTGCAGGCCCTGGCCATGCTCCTGGTCGCCTACATCATTCTGGCACTCACGGTCCTGTCGGTCTGTGCGATCGCCACCAACGGCGCCGTGCGAGGAGGCGGGGCCTACTGTATCCTCCTGCGTCTGGGCTGGTGTGTCCTCAGGGTCTGGGAGGGGAAGGGGCTCCCACCTGTCTGAAAGCAAGCCAGATGTTAGAAACGGTGAGTAGCTGGACAGATGGCAAGGGTGGCCGGCGTGCTGTCGTCACGGCCATGCGCTGTCTGCGCTCCTCCCAGCAGTCAGTGTGTCAAGGGGAGGCTGGCTGCAGCTAGCTTGCCCAGCAGGCAGAAGCCGGGGTTCCAGCCAGTCCTTCCCCGCTAGAACAAGGCAGCACAGCCCAGGGGCAGCCACTTACAGATGAGGAGAGGAGAGGCCCCGTGTGGAAATGCCCCTCGTCCTAGACCTGGGAGGCGGAGGATTAAAAGTCCAAGGTTATCCTTGGCTACAGAGCGAGCTCCAAGCCAGCTCGGAGCTAGTGGAGAGCTTGTCTCAAAACAAGGGAGTGCGGGGCCTGGTGACGCCCGCCTCTTGTCCTGGCACTGGGGAGCGGAGGCAGGAGGATGGGCTCATCTACCCAGCGTGAGCTGGAAGCCAGTCAGGGCTCCGTGAGACCTTGTGTCTAAGTCTGGAGAGTGAGAAAGAAGAGAGCAGGGGTAATGGCTCGGGTGGAGAGCTTGCGGGCGTGGGGCAGCGGAGCAGGCCGTGTGTTGTCACGATCTACGCAGACAGCAGACAGAGGTGCCGGGAACAGGCTGACGTTTGCAGGAAGGTGAGCTGCCAGAGGCGACTCGAGGCCCCTTCCTCCGTTTCGGTTTCTCTTCCCTTAACGCTCACCCTGCTTCTGCTTCTCAGTCATGATCAGCAGGACCCTGGGCCCGGAGGTCGGCGGCAGCATCGGCCTCATGTTCTACCTTGCTAACGTGTGTGGCTGTGCCGTGTCCCTGCTGGGGCTGGTGGAGTCGGTGCTGGATGTCTTCGGGGCCGGTCCGTGCTCCCCCGCTCTGTCCTGGGTGGTGCTGGGGCCTGCAGGGCCTGGGGTTAGGGACTCCTGTCTCCTGCGTTGGCCTGCCCCCCGTGTGGGCATGCAGACAGCCGAGCGCTTCTCGCCGTCCCTGGCACGTCCAGCCTGCAGCCCTCTGGCCGAGTGTGGCCGCCCGTGGCTGAGGACGGCTGGAAGTGCTCCCAATGCAAAATTTAAACCTGCTTAAAACGTTAGATTCTTTTTTTTTTTTTTTTTTTTTTCTGGGTGTGGTGATGCACACCTGTGATCCCAGCACCAGGAAGGCTGAGGCAGGAGGATCTCTGTGAGCTCAAGGCCAGCCTGGTCTACAAAGCGAGTCCAGGACAGCCAGGGCTACACAGAGAGACCCTGTTTAACAAAACAGAGGAAAAAGCTCAGGTTTCCCAGACTGCAGATAGCAGATGGGCTTGGACTCGCCCGCCCTCCTGTCTCCTCCTCCCAGTGGTCAGGTTACAGGTGTGCGCCGACTTCTGTTTTGAGCGCTGGGATTCCAGGCGTGCGCCCCGCGCCCAGCTGCCCTGCCTGACACGTGGCCCTCCAGGCCTTTATGCTACCAGCTGAGCTACGGACTGTGTGTGTGTGTGTATACGTGAGTGTGTGAGCCGTGGCCTTGCCGTGGGGTCAAGAAGACAACTTGTGGGGATTGTTTTATTTCTCACATGTGTGCCCCGGGCACTGGCCTCAGCTTGTCACAGTTGGCATGGGTGTGTTTGCCCCGGCCACCTATGGTCTTGTGAGATTTAAAACAACCTTTGTTCTTCGGGCAGTCTCCCGAGCAGGATTGCCAGTGACGAAGGCATTGCAAAGTGGAGAGACGCGGGGTGCCTGGTTCTGGCCACCAGCCTGCTGCTGTGTGACTGGCCGCAGCGGGACTGGTACCCGTCGGGGCGGGCAAGGATGGGGGCACACTCGGAACAGGGATGTGGGCGAAGGGCCGGTGGGCGGTCAGCCGGGCTGAGAGTCCCGGGTCGCTCTCTTAGGTCGTCCCGCTTCCTCCCCAGATGTCACGGACTCCAGTGCGCTCCGGGTCCTGCCTCAGGGCTACGGCTGGAATCTGCTCTATGGCTCGGTCCTGCTGGGCCTGGTGGGCAGTGTGTGCACGCTGGGCGCTGGCCTCTATGCCCGCGCCTCCTTCCTCACCTTCCTGCTGGTGTCCGGCTCGCTGGCGTCCGTGCTGGTCAGCTTTGTGGCCGTGGGACCCAGAAACGTCCTGTTGCCTCCCCGACCTGGCACCAACAGTTCCGCTGGGTCACCCCGGTCCGGGCACTTCACCGGCTTCAACAGCAGCACCCTGAAGGACAACCTGGGTGGTGAGCCTACATTGCAGGGCTGGGGCCAGGCTGAGAGGTGGGCCCTGCGGGACGGAGGGCCGGAGGGAGGGAGGGGAAGGTGGGCCTCACACCCCAGGAGGAGCCTGGACAGACGCAGCAGTTAGGAGATGCTAGGAGAGCCGGTGCTGTGCCTGGCAGCTCACAGCTTCAGCGGACATGACCACGTTTGCTGGCCTCCGTGGGCGCCTGGCCCACGTACTCATGACAGATACACAAATCAGCCGTAAAGACCAGGAGCCCTGGAGGGCTGTGGGGTGGCCCAGTCGGCAGGGCACCTGCCTCCCTCAGAGCCCGGGTTCCGCTCCTGTACCACAGAAACCAACCTCAGTGGCACAGGACTGAGACCCGGCACCCGGAGGAGAGGCAGGCGGAGCTCTGTGAGCTCGAGACCAGCCTGGTCTACAGAGGAAGCCCAGGACAGCCAGGGCCGCACAGAGAGAAAGGAAGGGCTGCTTACGGGTAGTTGAGCAGAGAAGCGAGCCCTAACGGAATTCTGACGGGAGTGGCAAAGGCCTGTGAGAGCGTGGGGAGGAGGCGACGGCCCCACGGGGCTTGGGCTGTGGAGGGGGTGGCGGGAGGTGTGGGTGAGGAGGAGGAGGAGCCTGAGGCCTTCCTCCTCAGCTGGCTATGCTGAAGACTACACCACAGGCGCCATGATGACCTTCGCCAGCGTCTTCGCTGTCCTCTTCAACGGCTGCACCGGCATCATGGCCGGCGCCAACATGTCGGGTGAGAGTCCGCTTATGGGCGCGGTGGCCGCGCGAGGCTGGCTGTGAGTGCGTGGGGCGGCGGGTGTGGCTGTGACGGCTGGCCTCGCCCTCTCTGCCCTCCAGGGGAGCTGAAGGACCCCAGCCGGGCGATTCCGCTGGGCACCATCGTTGCTGTGGCCTACACCTTCTTCATCTACATCCTGCTCTTCTTCCTCTCCAGCTTCACCTGTGACAGGTGCGTGGCGGTGGGAGGCTGCGCGCCCACTGAGGCTGGGCGCAGGGACAAGGAGGTGCTGGGGTCGCCGCAGGCTGCCGGGCAGCTTCCCAGCCTGTTGGGGTGGAGACAGTTGGAGACATTTCTCCCTTCGGTGCTGTGGGGGAGGGTGGTGGGGCGCACACCTGTGCACAGTGCTCGGGAGGCAGAGGCAGGCGGAGCTCTGAGTTCAAGGCCAGCCTGGTCTACAGAGGGAGTCCAGGACAGCCAGGGCCACACAGAGAGACCCTATCTCAAAAAGAAGGAAGGAGGGAGGGAGAGAGGTATCTCTGTGTACAGGCATGTACTGTCAGGTGCCTTCTGACTCTGTCTCTCTTATTCTTTTTTTTCTTTTTTTTTTTTGAGACAAGGTCTCTGTGTAGCCCTGGCTGGCCAGGAACACACTTTGTAGACCAGACTGGCCTGGAACTCACTGAGATCCTCCTGCCTCTGCCTCCTGGGTGCTGGGATCCCGGGCGGCCCCACCAGGCCCGGCTTCTTGAACGCGGAGACCCTGTTTGTTGTGTGTTTTGTTGGCTGGACAGGTAGACAGCCGTCTCCCCTGTGGTCACGACCGTGCTTGTCCCATGGGCGCTGGGATCCAAACTCAGGTCCTCACGGGTACGAGGAGGTTGTCTAGCCACTGAGGTGTCTCTCCAGCCCTTTGCTGTGTTTTTGAGGCACGAATTTCCTCTGTACCCCAGGCTGGCCTTGACCCTGACGTCACCTAGTCCTGCCCGCACATATGTGTGCACCGTCAGGCCTGGCCTAACCTCGTTTCTTTTCTGTTTGGACGCAGGGTCTTACCCTGTGGTCCTATACTCATAGCAATCCTCCAGCCTCAGCGGAGTGCTGGGATCACAGGTGTGAGTCGTCGGGCCATGCTCCGGGACCTAGCGTCTTTGTCTGTGTTTGAGACAGGCTGGCCCCAGACCCCCTGTGCTGGCGGTTCTCAGCCTGTGGGTCACGACCCCCCAGGGTGTCGCCTTTTTCACAGGCATCGCCTAAGACCATCAGAAAACACAGATATTTACACCACAATTCCTAACAGAAGCAAAACCATAGTTATGAAGTAGCAAAGGAAATGACTTTACGGTTGGGGTCACCACAGAAGGAGCTGTGCTGAGGGGGCGCTGCCCTGTGTGTAGCCGAGGCTGGTCCAGAACGTGCAACCCCCCCCCTGTGTGTACTTCCTGCCCGCGCGGCCCTCCTGACCAGCCTGGGGCACCATGGGCGCCGCTGACCCCGCCGCCCTCCCTCCCGCCAGGACGCTGCTCCGCGAGGACTACGGCTTCTTCCGCGCCATCAGCCTGTGGCCCCCGCTCGTGCTGGTCGGCGTCTACGCTACGGCGCTGTCCGCCTCCATGAGCTCGCTCATCGGCGCCTCGCGTATCCTGCACGCTCTGGCCCAGGACGACCTCTTCGGTGTGGACCTGTGGGCTGCGCTGGGGCTGTCCCTGCGCCCGCCGGCCCGCGCTGACGCGTCTGTGGCTCTCTTCGCACAGGCATCATCCTGGCACCCGCCAAGGTGGTCTCCGGAGGGGGCAACCCCTGGGGCGCCGTGCTGTATTCCTGGGGCCTGGTTCAGGTGAGTCCCCACAGCGCTCGGCGGCCGCCGCAGGGCCTTAGCTGCAGAGCAGCGGTGCGTGAGCCGCACTCGGAGCCAGAGGCGAGGGAGGGAAGGGAGGGACTGAGCCCGAGCTGTGCAGTAAGACCCGGCCTAAGAAGAAGCAAGCCCGCAGCCCTCACTCCAGCGGCGGAGGTCCCGGGACTGTGCGAGAGAGTCCTCTACCCAGACCTTCCATTTGTTTTTCTTTTCAGACAGGGTCTTTCTGTGTAGCCCAGGCTAGGCTGAAGCTCACTGTGTAGCCCAGGCTGGCCCACAGCTCCTGCCTGTCCTCCTGAGCTCTGGGCATGCCTTGACACTTTGCACTTTGACCTTCCTTGGGCACACTGGTGCTTTGTGGAGCTTTATAGAGGGCGCCTTGGCACCTTCTTGGGCACACAGATACGGCAGCATGGTGAACCGACGTCCTGGTTTTGTTTTTATAGTTTTGGCTTTTTGAATATAAGCACGGTCTCAGTATATCAGGCTGGACTTGAACCTCTGACCTCCCGAGTGCTGGCACTACAGGTGTGCCTGCCATGCCATGCCCGCTTTGTGTGGCGCAGGGGATGGCACAGGGCTCACAGCGCGAGGCCAGCGTCCTGCCACCTGAGTGAGGTCCCCAGGCCTGCAATGACACTGTTTTTAACAAGTACAACCCACGAGAGCCGAGTCCCTCCTTCCTGTATGTGAACCCCAAGGACTGAAATCAGATCACTTGTTTTGTTTGTTTTTATTTTTATGTTGTTTTATTCAAGACAGGATCTCTCTGTGTAGCTTCGATTGTCCTGGACTCACTGTAGACCAGGCTGGCCTCGAACTCCCAGGGATCTGCCTCAGCAGCAAACACGCGCTGAGCCATTTAGGGAACCTTGGAGCCGTCTTGGCGCTTTTGCCGACTGCCCCCTCTCTCCCAGCTGGTGCTGCTGGCCGGGAAACTCAACACGTTGGCCGCCGTGGTCACCGTCTTCTACCTGGTGGCTTACGCGGCGGTGGACCTGTCCTGCCTGAGTCTGGAGTGGGCTTCCGCCCCCAACTTCCGGTGAGAAGTCAGATGCCCCAGAGGGAGGCCGAGGGAAGGACGGGGCCGCGGGCGCCGGGGCAGGCCCAGGCCGAGCCTGAGCAAGCTTCCTCCCGCCAGCCCCACCTTCAGCCTGTTCTCCTGGCACACCTGCCTGCTCGGGGTGGCCTCCTGCCTGCTGATGATGTTCCTCATCAGCCCCGGGGCCGCCGGCGGCTCCCTGCTCCTCATGGGCCTGCTGTCCGCGCTGCTCACCGCGCGGGGAGGGCCCAGCAGCTGGGGCTACGTCAGCCAGGCCCTGCTCTTCCACCAGGTTGGGGCCTCGGTGGGAGGGAGGGAGGGCGGGCGGGGGGCGGTCCTGGGAGGCTCCTGTCCCACCCAGGAGCACTGACGGCTGAGTGCTCCCTGGCGGTCCCCCCCAGCACTGACAGCTGAGTGCTCCCTGGCAGTCCTACCCCCCTCCCCCGAGCACGGAATGTTGAGTGCTCCCTGGCAGTTCCCCTCAGCACTGAAGGCCAAGTGCTCCCTGGCGGTCCTCCCCCCAGCACTGAAGGCCGAGTGCTCCCTGGCGGTCCTCCCCCGCCACCCATGCATGCTCCACAGGTTCGGAAGTACCTGCTCCGCCTGGACGTCAGAAAGGAGCACGTGAAGTTCTGGCGGCCGCAGCTGCTGCTCCTGGTGGGGAACCCGAGGAGCGCGCTGCCTCTGCTGCGCCTGGCCAACCAGCTGAAGAAGGGGGGCCTCTATGTGCTGGGCCACGTCACGCTGGGGGACCTCGGTGAGTGGGGGCTGCTCGCCCGGCCCTTCCTCTCCCGTCTCACATGCCTCCTGTTTTTGGCTAGACTCAGGCTCGCTTTCAATTCCAGGAAGAGTAACTGACTTAATTTGTAACAGTAAGAATGTTGGTGACCCACACCCAGCCCCTCACTGGGGGTTCTAGGCAGGTGACCACTGAGCCACACTCAGCCCCTCACTGGGGGTTCTAGGCAGGTGACCACTGAGCCACACCCAGCCCCTCACTGGGGAATTCTAGGCAGGTGCTCTACCACTGAGCCACACCCCAGCCCCTCACTGGGGGATTCTAGGCAGGGCTCTACCACTGAGCTATACCCCAGCCCCTCACTGGGGGATTCTAGGCAGGTGACCACTGAGCCACACCCAGCCCCTCACTGGGGGATTCTAGGCAGGTGACCACTGAGCCACATCCCAGCCCCTCACTGGGGGATTCTAGGCAGGTGACCACTGAGCCACACCCAGCCCCTCACTGGGGAATTCTAGGCAGGGGCTCCACCACACTCCAGCTCTAGTAAAGAGTAAATGAGCTCGGCCAATAGTTGCTCTCCCCGCTGCCCCTGTCTCTGTCCTGTTTCTGGACTACTGAGTACTGAACCTTTAACACGCTGGGCCAACACTTTACTCCTGAGCTATACTGCCGGTCCTTGTTTTGTACCATCTCCCTGTGCAGTGGCCTTGAACTTGCCACCCTCCTGCCTCAGTTTCGATGGCCGGGAACAGCACCTTCCCTGTCTCGTCTCCACAGACTCCCTGCCGGCGGACCCTGTGCAGCCACAGTATGGCGCGTGGCTGAGCCTGGTGGACCTGGCCCAGGTGAAGGCCTTCGTGGATCTGACCCTTTCCCCGTCGGTGCGTCAGGGGGCTCAGCACCTGCTGCGGATCTCGGGCCTGGGTGAGCTGCCCCCCTTCAGCCCCTCTCCACCCCGCCAGATGGCAGATGGCCAAGGAGCTCACTGCGGTGTAGATAAGACGGGGCCAGAGATAACAGCCGCTGCAGCGTCTCGCTGGAGGCGCAGACAGCAGGAGGCTCTGGCGGAGGCTGTGGTGGCGTCATTACGGTCAGCCAGGAGCCCGTGGCCCAGCCGTTAACCCTCGCATTTGGGAGGCAGAGGCAGATGAGTCTCTGAGGCCAGCCTGGTCTACTTAGTGAGCCCACGATGGCCAGGTCTGCACAGAGAAACCCTGTTTCAAAAAGCAGAACAAAACAAACAAAGGTTACATATAAGGGGTGTGTGTGTGTGTGTGTGTGTGTGTAAGCATGCCACACTGCCCGTGCAGAGCCCAGGTCCCTGTCTTCCATGTGGTCACTAGAGAGCGAAGCCACAGACACCCCAGCCTACTGACTCATCTCCCGGAGCTCAGGCCGGCCCAGGGCCGCTCTGCTGCTGAGAACGACCTTGAGCCCGCTCCTCCCGTCTTGGGGTTACGTGTGCGGCACCATGCCGGCTTCCCGAAGTGCTTGCTAGTTAAGAGCTGGGGGGCACTTCCCCCTCCCTCTTCTCTCCTTCTCTTTCCTGAGGAAAAAATTAGAGAGGTTTTGGGCTCTGGAGAGTATTTTTTCCAAGGAAGGTGAGAGAATTGTCCGAGCCTTAGGCTGCTCCATTAGCACAGCTTCTGGCCAACTTCTGAGTGGGCCTGACCCTGCGCAGAGCTGACAGCCGGGAGCTGGGGTGCACTCAGGAAACAGGCAGCTGGGTGCCAGAGTCGGGGGAAGCCCGGCCCGCATGCGGAGGCGGGCATCACAGGCTCGTGCAGGGAGGCCAGACATGGCTCCCGCCTGCAGCCCTAGCACCTGGAGTCTCAGGCAAGAATTCCAGGTCAGGCTGGCGCCCTAGCAGGCCCTGTTAACGGCAAACAAGCCATTGGGAGCAGGAAGGAGTAGGAAGGGTCCCCTGTCACAGAGGGTGCTGGAGAGTGTATAGGAGCCGTGCTTTCGGATAAGCGGAATGCTGCCGGCGCTGTAACTCTTTCTGTCCACATACGCTCTAGTTTAAACCCAGGGCTGTTCTGAAGTTAGGCAGGGGCTCTGCCACTGAGCCACACCCAGCCCCTCACTGGGGGACTCTAGGCAGGTGACCACTGAGCTACACCCCAGCCCCTCACTGGGGGATTCTAGGCAGGGGCTCTACCACTGAGCCACACCCCAGCCCCTCACTGGGGGATTCTAGGCAGATGCTCTACCACTGAGCCACACCCAGCCCCTCACTGGGGACTCTAGGCAGGGGCTCTACCACTGAGCCACACCCCAGCCCCTCACTGGGGGACTCTAGGCAGGTGACCACTGAGCCACACCCCAGCCCCTCACTGGGGGATTCTAGGCAGGTGACCACTGAGCTACACCCCAGCCCCTCACTGGGGAATTCTAGGCAGGGGCTCTACCACTGAGCCACACCCAGCCCCTCACTGGGGGATTCTAGGCAGGGGCTCTACCACTGAGCCATACCCAGCCCCTCACTGGGGGATTCTAGGCAGGGCTCTACCACTGAGCCACACTCAGCCCCTCACTGGGGGACTCTAGTAATACTTTAATTCTAGTGATATAGTAAAACTTTAGAGCTAAGCTCAATCTTAGCTTTTTTTTTTTTTTTTAAATTTTTTAGCTAGTTTCACTAAGTTGCCCAGAAAGACCCTGATTTTGAATGTTGTTTTGTTTGTTTGTTTTTGGTTTGAGACAGGGTTTCTCTAGGCTATCCTAGAACTCACTCTGTGGACTCACAGAGATCCCCCTGCCTCTGCCCATCTGGGTACTGGGATTAAATGCATGCTCCAGCCCTGCCAGCAGAGACCTTGAACTTGAGATGCTCCTGCCTCAGCCTCCCATGCAGCTGGGGGCCCAGGCCTGCACCTCAGGCAGCTCTTGACTCACTGTAAGGCTGGCAGCCTGGTGCCCGGCTCCTCCCTTCCCATGCGCAGCCACCTGGATCCCCAGACCAGTGTCTCACCCGAGTGCACACCTTCTCCACCTGCAGTCAGTCAGGCAAAGGGCAGCAGCATGGCTCCGTGTGAGCAGGGCCGGGTAAGCGCAGGGTGGTGGCCATTTGCCTGGCCCTTGCCAGGTCAGCTGACATAGTTCCCTCCTGCTGGGAGGTTTGGGGTGTCACCGAGCACCACTTACCCCAGGGCACCGGGGGCTCTAGCTTCTCTTTTCTGGGAGGGGGTCACTGTCCGAGAGCTTACTCTAAGGAAGAGGACGACAGCAGAAAGGAAACTGCGGGGCTGGGAGAGGCCGCAGCAGTAAAGGACCTTAGCTGGGTCCCCGGCGCCCTGTGGAGGCCGGCGGTCCCGCCCCGCAGTTCCCAGCACCGGGAAGACAGGCAGCGGGGCAGTGCAGCCCGGGCGGTGAGCTGCCCTCAGTCAGGTGCGGGGCTGGCGGACGGCTCAGCTGGCGGAGCGAGAGCCTCAGGTTAACTCCTGGCACACACCTACAGGTAGGAGTGAGCGGGCCTGCGCATTCATGCCGTGGCTGGCACGCGGTGCCCTCATGCATAACCCACAGTCATAATAGTAATGGCGGTAAAGGTAGAGACCAGGATGGTGGCACACACTTCTAACTCCAATACTGGGAGGACAGGCAGGCAGCTTTCTGTGGGTTCTAGGCCAGCCAGGGGTACACAGTGAGACCTTGTTTTAAAAAAGGAGAGCCCAGAAAGAATACATTTTACATGAGGTGTCACTAAATTGTCTAGGCTGGCTTTGAACTCATTTTTCTTTCTTTTTTTTTTTTTTTTTTCCCCCAAGACAGGGTTTCTCTATGTAGCCTTGGCTGTCCTGGACTCACTCTGTAGCTCAGGCTGGCCTGGAACTCACAGAGATTCGCCTGCCTTTGTCTCCCGAGTGCTGGATTAAAGGCCACCACATCCTGCATGTGAGGTTTCTGAGGTGGTAGTATGGTGAGTTCTGGAGTAGCCTGGGCAAATGAGGAAAAGCCTGTCTCAAAACAAAGCAGGTGCCTCTAACAGCTGTGGTCAGGAGTCTGCGAGGTCGTGCACTCAGGTCACTGAGCTTGTTGCGAGCCCAGCTGGGAAGGTCAGAGAATGGCCTCCAGTGTCCGCAGACCTTTGTGTCCCGGCCCGAGGCGGGCCAAGGCCTTCATTGCGTGGGCCGCAGGCTGGTTCCTTATCTGTGAGGGAGATGAAATAGTGCTTATCTCGGAGTCTGCCTCAGGGGTCAGATGGGGTGAGTGAGTGCTTTCTCCAGGATGTGGCTTCTGATAACCCAGACGCTTTCTGCCTCCTCTGGGTACGGCCTCCCTACTGCTCTCTGCCTCCTCTGGGTACGGCCTCCCTACTGCTCTCTGCCTCCTCTGGGTGGGTACGGCCTCCCTACCTGCCACCGCTGTCCCTAGCTTTGCCCGGAGGAGCTGCACAGCCCTCCTGCAGCTCCACCCCCATAGCGGCCTGGGCCGCCTTCCCTGGAGACGGACCTCACCAACCTGACTTTTGTTTTTCCAGACAGTGTTTCTCTGTGTAGACCAGGCTGGCCTTGAACTCGGAGATCCACCCGCCCCTGCCTATGGGTGCTGCGGGCTTGAATGGCCAGGCTGTCTGATTGGGACAAGGAGGGCTGTGAGCTCAGAGGCAGCCTGGGCTACAGAAGTGTCATTTCCTCAGCGGAGCTCAGCCTGAATCTCCGGTTTCTGCTCCCTTCCTGGCAGGGACAGAGCCTAGCTCTGTGGCCATCTTCCCGCCGCAGCCTGCCTGGCACCGGGATTGTGGGCGGCAGCCATCTTGCCTGGTTGAGTTCCCGCCCCACAGGCCGTTTAGGGCCTTCCTGAACCCTGGCTGAGCCTGGAGCTGCAGCACCTCCCTAGCATGCTGAAGCCCTGAGGTCCAGGCGCTCCTTGACGGATACTGTAATCCCAGCACTGGGAGGAGGGTGCAGGAAGGTCAGGAGGTCAAGGCCATGGGCTGCCACCAAGTGCCAAGCCAGCCCGGGGGCCGTTTCCACGCGTCCCCAGACAGGAAACTGTCTCCCAGTTGGTGCCTAGCGCGGTCCACACAGTAAAAGCCTGCCTCGGAGCACAGAAGCAAGAAAGCAGGCCAGAAACAAAAACCTCCCAAAGCAAAACCCCAAAGAACGGCGGGGGGCGGGGACGGCCCGGCAGCCCAGCGCGGGGAGGCATGGGGTCCTCTAATTCCACCCCTCAGGAAGAAGTCCCGGAGTCGTGCTGTGCCGTGCAGACTATAGTAGTCAGATGAACGCGTGGTCAAGTGCTGAGGGAGGCGGGTCGTTATGCATGCCCGGCCGCCGAGTGTGTTCCTGCGGGGCGAGGCCCGGCCTCACTGTCCTCCCCCGTCTCTCCCGCAGGCGGCATGAAGCCCAACACGCTGGTGCTGGGCTTCTACGACGACGCGCCGGCCCAGGACCACTTCCTCACGGACCCCGCCTTCTCGGAGGCCGGGGGCGCGACCCCCGCCCTGAGCTCGCTCTTCCCGCCGCCACGCGCGCCCGGAAGCCCACGGGCCCTGAGCGCGCAGGACTACGTGGCCACCGTGGCCGACGCGCTCAAGATGAACAAGAACGTGGTGCTGGCGCGCGCCTGCGGGGCGCTGCCCGCCGAGCGCCTGGGCCGCGGCGCCTGCGGGGCGCCCCACCGCGTGGACGTGTGGCCGCTGAACCTGCTGCGGCCGCGGGGCGGCCCGGGCTACGTGGACGTGTGCGGCCTGTTCCTGCTGCAGATGGCGACCATCCTGGGCATGGTGCCCGCCTGGCACAGCGCGCAGCTGCGCATCTTCCTGTGCCTGCGGCCCGGGGAGGCGCCCGGCGCGGCCGAGGGCCGGCTGCGCGCGCTGCTCACGCAGCTCCGGATCCGGGCCGAGGTGCAGGAGGTGGCGTGGGGCGAGGGCGAGGGCGCCTCGGGGCAGGAGGAGGAGGGCGACTTCGTGAACGGCGGCCGCGGCGACGCGGAGGCCCTGGCCCTGGCGGGCAGCGCCAACGCCCTGGTGCGCGCCCAGCAGGCCCGGGGCGCGGCGGCAGGGGCGGGGGCGCCGGCGCGCGGGGAGGACGGCCCCGCCACCGCGCTCACCTTCCTCTACCTGCCGCGGCCGCCCGCCGACCCCGCGCGCTACCCCGCCTACCTCGGCCTGCTGGAGGCGCTGAGCCGCGACCTGGGGCCCGCGCTGCTGGTGCACGGCGTCACCCCGGTCACCTGCACCGACCTCTGAGCGCGGCCGCGCCCGCCCGCCCGCCGCACCGGTGCCTTGAGCAGAGGGGCTGGCCTCCTCTGTGCCTCCGGGCTACCTCAGTGTCCCGCCCCGCCGCGGACCCTCCCGCCGGCCGCCGTGCTGACGTCTCCTCTGTTTTATTTTTCTAACCACTGACCATCAATAAAAGACCGAGCGCTACGGCTGGTGCAGCGCGGCCGCGGGCGGGCGGCGCGGGGAGGGTGGCCGTGTGGGGAGGGCGGGGCTCCCGTCGCGAGGGGCCGCGGATTAGGGTTTCGGGGACCACGTGACCCTCCCCAGGAATGCGGTGACGTCAGGGGGCGTGGTCGTCTCCAAAATTGGGGAGGAAAGGGGGAAAAAGCCCGAAAGTTTCTCCGCCCGGAAAAGTTTCTTTGCGAGAGTCCCCGCCGGGGCGTGGGGAGGGGGAGGGAAGGGGGTCCGGGCCCGCGCGTGGGGCTCGGGCCTCAGCCGTCGCGGACCATGTCGGGGCCCACCTGGCTTCCCCCGAAGCAGCCGGAGCCCGCCAGAGCCCCTCAGGGCCGGGCGCTTCCCCGCGGCGCCCACGGAGCAAGTAAGTGTCGGTCCTCGCGCCCCGGGAGGCGGCGGGCCGCCCTCCCCCGCCCTCCGCGAGGCCCCCCGCTCCTGCCCTGGCCGGAGCCCCGACGGCGGGAGGGGAGGGCGGCCCGCGGCGCCCGCCTCCATCCCCCGCTCCTCTCCGTCAGCACCCCAGCCTCACCCCAGGGTCAGTTTCTGCCCGCTCCCGCCTGAGCACTGCTACCCGCCTCCGGGGGCGCCGGAAGACCGGGGGCCTCCCTGGGTGGGCTCCCACGGGGCCCCGCAGCGCCTGCAGGTGAGCGCGGGAGGCGAGGGCGGCGAGGCGGGCCTGTGCGGGCGGCGTGATCCGCATTGTGCTCCCTGCTTTGGCCCTGCCCCAGGGGCTCCCTCCGGACCGGGCGGCCGTCCGCCCCGCGAGCCTGGACGCCGAGATTGATTCGCTCACCAGCATGCTGGCGGATCTGGACGGGGGTCGAACTCACGCCCCTCGGCGGCCCGACCGGCAGGTGGGCCCCTCTGTGGATTCTCGGCCTCAGCCCGTCGTCCTCTCTCCCCACTCCTCACTCTAGGCAGCTGGTGACCACCTGGCTGCCTCCTTGTCAGGCCTTGCCCGTGGGAGCGTGTGGAAAGTCCTGGCCTGGGGCCCTGGATCTGGCCTTACCAACGGCTTCTGCATTGCTCGTGTCCCCAGGCTTTTGAGGCCTCTCCACCCCACGCCTACCGCGCAGGCTCCGGGAAGCCCAGCGGAGGGGCCGGCCCGACCCCCGCGCTCCCAGCCTCGCCCTACGGCGGACCTACCCCGGCCTCCTACGCTACCGCCAGCACCCCGGCCGGCCCGGCGTTCCCCGTGCAAGTGAAGGTGGCTCAGCCTGTGAGAGGCTGCGGGCCGCCCAGGCGGGGGCCCTCTCAGGCCTCCGGGCCTCTTCCAGGCCCCCACCTTCCTCCGCCAGGCCGAGGTGAAGTCTGGGGGGCTGGCTACAGGGGCCACCGTGAGCCGGGGCTCGCAGGAGGAAGAGGCGGCGGGCCCAGGCCTCAGGTAGGCCGGGGCTCTCGCGGCATGGCATGGGTGCTGAGGGACTCTCAAGACGCTGTTTTTAGGGGAGCTGGTGTAGTTGGTGGAGGGCTTGTCAGTGTGGGGAGTCCCAAGGTGTGGTCCCAGAACCGTAAACCAGGCGTGGTGGAGGAGAGGCGGGGGTGAGGGTCCAGGCCAGCCCATCTCGAGAATTCTCAGAGGTCAAGGGTCAGGCTGGCCACAGGGGAGGAGCAGGCGGCTTTCCTCCACCCGCTCCCGAGGGCTGTTCTCGGAGGTGAGGGGTGTTCTGGGAGGTGAGGGTTCCTTGCGGGCTGTTCGTGGCGTCCCAGCACCCCGTTCTCACTGTAGGGCCCCTTAGGCCAGCCTCCGGAGGAGGAGCTGGAGAGGCTGACCAAGAAACTGGTGCAAGACATGAGCCACCCGCCCAGTGGGGAGTACTTTGGTGAGCCGACCTGCTGGGGAGGATGGGAGGGAGGAGCCGGGTCTGAGCACTGACCTCCTCCTCCTCATCCTCAGGTCGCTGTGGAGGCTGTGGCGAAGACGTGGTTGGCGACGGGGCGGGCGTTGTGGCCCTGGACCGCGTCTTCCACGTAGGCTGTTTCGTGTGCTCTACCTGCGGGGCCCCGCTCCGAGGCCAGCATTTCTACGCCATGGAGAGGAGGGCTTACTGTGAGGGCTGCTATGTGGTGCGTGACCTGCGGGGGTAGGGCCTAGACCAAGCATCCAGATCCCGCAGGCCAGCCACTGAGGGGGGGCAGACAGTCAGGGGGCCCAGAGCTGGGCACTCAAGCTAAGGGGCAGGAAGGAAGGAGCTAGACGTGGTGGCTCTGGGAGAGAGGGGATCAGCAGTTGAAGGCTAGCCTGAGCTACCAAGTAAGTTTGGAGCCAGCCTTGAGCTCTGGTTTCTGAAGATCCGTCAGCCCATCAGGCAGAAGAGCATTTTGGGTTTTGTTTCTTGATTGCTTGCTTGTCGTTCTGAGGTAATGTGTCCCGTGCCCCAGGCTGGCCTGCGGCTCCTATGTAGAGTCTGAGTTCCCTGCCTCTGTCTATGGGGGAAGCGTGCTCACCAGGTCTGTCCTGTGCAGTGCTGGGAACGGCACCCAGCGCTTCGTCATGCTGGGCAAACACTTTACCGAGCCACAGCCTCAGACCAAGGAAGCCGTTCAATGGGATACTCCCTGAAGGAGGAGAAGAGCAGCCAGCCCTTTCCTGTGGAGGCCATCCTCCTTCCCCGCTCTCTGTGTAGCCCAGGCTGGTCCTAAAGTCATGGTCCTCATGCCCATTCTCCTGGGATCTGGGGAAACACGAGCGCCACCTGTGCAGTTAGAAGAAGGCGTTTTAGAGTTGACGTAATTTGTGAGAGTCTGAAACCGTGCCGCAGAGGCGTTACTGCTGACTGCTCGTGCTGGACAAGGAAGAGGGCAGAGGCTACACCCTCCCCTGGAGGACCTCATCTCGAGGCTGTCCGCCCTCCGCCGAGTCCCGTGCCCGGAGGACGCATGCCGCGTGGCCGGGCTGTCGGCGCTCTCTGTGACTTCCTTCCGTGACTTCCCCTCAGGCCACGCTGGAGAAGTGTTCCGCGTGCTCTGAGCCCATCCTGGACCGAATCCTGAGGGCTATGGGGAAGGCCTACCACCCGGGGTGCTTCACCTGCGTCGAGTGTCGCCGGAGCCTTGACGGTGTCCCTTTCACGGTGGACGCCACCAGCCAGATCCACTGCATTGAAGACTTCCACAGGTCGCCTTGCCTCTGCCCCCCTGTTTCCAGCTTCTGGTCCTCTCTTTCCTCTGATACTGCTTTTCCCCAGGTCGCAATCCCTCCTATGTCCCTCCCTCTCCGCCTTCGCGGGACCCCTGTGAGCCTCGGCGGGCAGGCTGGGACCTGACGGCCCCTCCGGCCCTTCCCCCTCAGGAAGTTTGCCCCACGCTGCTCGGTGTGCGGAGGGGCCATCATGCCGGAACCGGGGCAGGAGGAGACGGTGAGAATCGTTGCCCTGGATCGAAGCTTCCACGTTGGCTGTTACAAGTGTGAGGTGAGGGGGTCCCCGGCAAGAGCGTGGGTTGGCGGGCCTGGGAGCGGGGCAGGCCACAGCACCCGCTGACACAGCTCCTCCTCACAGGAGTGCGGGCTGCTGCTGTCCTCTGAGGGCGAGTGCCAAGGCTGCTACCCGCTGGACGGGCACATCCTGTGCAGGGCTTGCAGTGCCTGGCGCATCCAGGAGCTGTCGGCGACCGTCACCACCGACTGCTGACCCCGGAAAGCCTCACCTCCCCCACAGCCACCTTTGCTGTTCTTCCACAAATGCTTCTTCTTCCCTGTTCATGAAATAATAATGTCTGAAGGGCTCTAAAACACTTGAAAGTCTCTGCTGTTTCGTTGGAGTCTCCTAGGATGAGGCCATATAAACCTCGAACCCAGCACTCTGGAACAGAGGCAGGTGGATCTCTGAGTTTGAGGCCAGCCTGGTCCACACAGTGAGTTCCAGGCCAGTGAGGGCTACATAGTAAGATCCTGCCTAAATATCTATTATTATTTAATGTATTAATCTATCTTATTAATACATACATAGTCTTTTGTTAACCCTATCCTATACTTTTGTTGTTCCATAAATGAACCCGTTCACTGTAGGCTAGGGGTATCTGAGATGGTTGCATTTCTCCTGGTCTTTCAGCTCCTTCAGTGTTCTCACCTCAGACTTGACCGACAGCAGAAGTGGTGCCGCAGGCCAGGCCCACAGCCGCTGTCCCCACAGCCGCTGTCCCCACACGGGACACAGTGTGGCCAGGCCCCCCAGCCGCTGTCCCCACACGGGACAGGGTGTCACTTACCAGGAGGAGCAAATGGACTCTGATGTTCACGGATTTCAGTTTTCTCTGCCATTTCTGGAGGGAGGCGTCATGGCAGGGCCTGTGCTCACCAGTTATGCTGGCCTTGGTGCATTGAGCCAAAATGCTGTGACCCAGGCTGAAACCAGAAGTCCTCTTGTGAGGAAGGACTTCTAGAGTATCCCGGGCTACCCATGAACGTGATACTTTGCTGAGATAGAGGAGGCTCTTCTTCTTCTTCTTTTTTTTAATTAATTGCAGTTTATTCACTTTGTATCCCCCCCCCCCGTGGTTCCCTCCCTCCTCCGGGGAGGCTCTTGAACTTTAGATTTAGATTCTGAAGCGCTGGGCCTGCAGAAGGTACCACTGAACCTGGATACTTTCTTGTGGGCATGGGGGCTGCTGGGCCAGGGACTCACGTCAAGCAGGCGCTACTGCTGACCCCAGGTCCTGTCATAGGGTAGGAGAGCAGTCTGTCTCTGAGCTCTGTCACCACTGTCTCCTCCTCCTCCTCTGCCTCCTCCTGCATTATTTTTCAGAAAAGGGTTTCTCTTCCACCTAGCTGTTTCCCTTTTTTTAAATCATGTATGAATCAGCAGCAATATGGCTCACACCTTTATTCCCAGCACTCCAGAGGCAGAGGCAGGCCGATCTCTGAGTTCAAGGCCAACCTGGTCTCCTGAGAAAGTTCCAGGACAGCCAGGGCTACACAGAGAAACCCTGTCTTAGAATATGAATATGTGTATGTGTGTGTCAGTGTGTGGTTATGTGAACACTTGAGTGCCCGTGCCCTTGTAGTCCAGAAGAGGTCGGGAGATCTCCAGGAACTGACAGGAACTCACAGCCTGTGAGCTGCCCAACAGGCAGGTGCTGAGACTTGAACTCTGGCTCTCTGTAAGAGCACAATCACTGAACCATCTTTCTAGACCGCTTTGGAAAATGTTTTTGAGACAGAGTTTCACTAAATTGCCTTGGCTGGCTTTGCATTTGCTCTTCAGCTCTGGAATGTGTGATTTTCCTGCTGCAACTTCCTGAGCAGCTGGGATTACAGGCCTGGGCCAGCGTGGCTGCACCGAGGCTTTTAAATGCCGATTGTAAATACTCCTCTTCGCATGCTGGCGCCCCGCCCCCAGCATGGCTGTGGCGTGCTCCATTCTTTAGTTTTAACATTCTATTCATTGAGAAGGGCTTAGTGTTCCCTCGGGAATTATGAATTTAAACTTAAAAGTACTGGGTATTAAGGCTGAGATTTTTCACGTTTTGCAAGAGGATTAGGCGCCCCTGTCCAAAAAAGGCCGGAAGAACGCGTTTTGCAGAGACCCCATACAGAAGATGTCTGGGGGGGAAATGGAGGGAGGAGGTGCCTTTAAAACGGTTGCTTCTCTGCATTGCTCCCGGGCGTGCACCGTGCCCACCGCGCGGAGGGGCAAAACCACCCGTGAGGAGGTCAAGGGGCGCCCCGGCCCGGGAGGCGGCGGAGGAGTGAAGCGCACGCCCGCCCGCGTTCGGGACGCCCGGCTTGGCCCCGCTCAGCTTCCGTAGCGCCCGCCGTCGGCGCGCGCGGTCGCGAAGCCTCGCGAGAGCTCCGCGCCCCACCCTTTTCCCGGCATTCCCCGAGGCGCCCTTTAGTTTAGGCTCGGCCGGGGGTCTCGTCCGCGCTCGGAGGCCGCTCCGCGGGTGGCGCCGGCCGCGCGCTCGGCTCCTCGCAGCGCCCGCGGCCCCGCGTCCGCCCTCCGTCGGTCCGCGGCCGGGAAGCCCCGCGGCGCCCGCAGCCCCCCGCGCGCGCGCCCCGGTCCGCCCGGAAAACAAGCCCGCCGGCGCGCGCCTCCAACGGCCCCGACCGCCGCAGGTGGGGGAGGGGAAGGAAAGGCCCGGGTGGCGGGCTCGCACGGAGGCCGCTGCGCCCGGGGGCTTCGGGGTGGACGCGGGGGACCCCCCGGGGACAGCGAAGCTGTCGGAGCGATCGCCCTGCCCGGGATGGCCGGCCGGCCCCGGCGGGAGGGAGGCGGGCGCGCCGCCCCCGGGGGACGGCCCCCCCTCCGGCCCGAGCTCATCGTCCCCGTGTCCGCCCGCCGCCGCGCCGCAGGCCTCCTCGGACAGCACCATGGGCGACAGCGACGACGAGTACGACCGCAGGCGCAGGGACAAGTTCCGCAGAGAGCGCAGCGACTACGACCGCTCCCGGGAGAGGGACGAGCGACGGCGCGGGGACGACTGGAATGACCGGTGAGGCGCTGCTGACGCGGCCGGTCGGCCTGCTCCGGGGCTCGCTCCCTCCCCCGCGGCCGCCTTCCCGCTTGGAATCGGCCTGGGGTGTGACCCGCCGTCGGGCCGTTTTCTGAGTCGAGTCTGCCTGCTGTTGGCGTGGTCGCTAGGCCTTGAGATCAAAGTGACAGCCGGTGGTGGTGAAGAGGGGCCCCTCTCAGCTGTGCCTCCCGCGTGGGCCACGCAGGGAGACCCTGTCTGCAGTCCAGACCGCCAGCAGCCACGCAGTGAGCAAAGCGTTAGGCAGTGTTTCTGCAGGCATCGGCAGTTTGCGTCGCTTAACCCGCTCCCCCTTCCTGAAAAGATGGGTTTCTTAGAACCCGAGCTGCAGCGTGCAGGGAGTAGCCCGGCGCTAAGCTGTCGCCCTGTTAGTGCTGCCAGGGCTCGGACCCAGGGCTTTGTGCTTGCCAGCGAGCACTCAAGTTTCGGCCCCACTGAGTGTGTACATTTTATGACTTGTAATTGCTTCATCCATTCATTCGTTTGCTCATTTTTGATTTGAGGCAGGGTCTCTGTGTCGTCCTGGCTTGCCTCTGCCTCCCCAGTGCTGGGATTGCGGCGTGGCCTTTCAGTTGTGCCTTAAAAGAGGAGAAATGATTAACACGGACCAGCAGGCTGTGGAAGAGTCAGGCCTCTTTGCTGGCAAGGTGCCATGGCGCTTTGCTTGGCCTGAGCTCCCGGGAAGAGCAGTGCCTGCCAGTGTTGATTGGTTAGGCTGGTTTTGTCTCTTTAGGCAGGGCCTGTGTAGCCCTGGCTGTCTTGGAGCCTGCCATATAGACCAGGCTGGCCTCTAACCCAGTGGTCCACCTGCCTCTGCCTCCCGAGTGCAGGGTTTAAAGGTGTGTGCTGCCACCTCTTGGCTAGCTTAAGAAAAGTTTGAAATGATTTTAAAACAGGTAACTAAGTTGAGAAAACATGTGGATGTTTACCTTTTTTTAATTTAAAAATGTGTTTATGGGTGTTTTGCTTATGTCTGTGTACCTCATTTCTGCCTCGTGCCCATGGAGGCCATAGAATGCATTAAAATCCCTGGGAAATAGGGGTTCAAGAGGGTTGTGAACTGCCTTATAGGTGCCTGGACTCAAAGCCCAGTCCTCTGCAGGAGTAGCCAGCTCTCCAGCCCCTTCCCTTTTAAATCAAGGGCCTCTTACAGACAGCAACAAAAAACCAATTCAGCGAGTTAACCGTGGGTAGCTTGACTTGGAAACAGATTTTTCTTAGAGGAATTTGAGGTAACTTTTTCTCATAGAATTTGTGGAAATAAACTTAAGAGATTGAGGCCAGCCAGGGCCACATGGTGGCATCCTGTCTCAATAAATAAGTAAGTGGGAAATTAAATTTAAAAATGGAGAGGCTGCCAGTCAGGCCTTGAAAACCCTGGAAAGATGAAGCCTGGCGGGGGGGGGGGGGGGGTAGGCACATGAGTGTTGGTGACTTTTGAGGCTGGAGGTGTTAACCTCTGGAGTAACAGGTGTTTGTGGGTGGCTTGCCACCTGTGCTAGGACACCCTTGCTCCCCTGCAGACAGCAACTGCCCTTAACTGAGCCATTTCTCTCACCCCTAGCACATTTAAAACACTATTCTTATTTTTTGTTTGTTTTTTGAGACAGGGTTTCTCTGTTCCTGGCTGTTCTTGAACTTGTTCTATAGACCAGGCTGGCCTCGAACTCAGAGCTCCCCCTGCCTCCCCCCGCCCTCCGAGCTCGGGGATCAAAGGTGTGCGCCAGCGTGGCGCTTGTTTTCCTGTTTGTGTTTTGCCTACACGCTTATGTGCACACGTGTGCGCTGTGCTGCTGCCTGTGGGAAATGGAAGACTGTGCTGTCCCTGGCACTGACAGGCGCTTCCTAGGGCCTGCACCTCTGTCCTGCGCAGCTGAGGGCCACCTCTAGCCCCTTGGACTGTAGCCTTTGAGACAGGCTGTCACGTGGAATATGCTCTCTTAGGGAGCACATCCTCCTGCCTCAGGCCTCTTGGCTGTGGAATTACAAATGGGAGCCAGGGTACCCAGTTCTCCTTGGTGTTTCTCCAAGACTGAAAAAAGTCAAAGTTGCTTTTCTGAGTCTGCAGCTAGAGAAAGTCCTTCAGAGTTTAATCATGTGAGGCCAAAGTGGCTTTGGGAATGTGCCACTTCCCTTCTGAGGAGCGGATGCTGTCCTGGGCACAGGCAGTGTTGGGGAGAGCTCCAGGGAGGGACCCCTAGCTGGACTTGCAGGCAGTCCCTTAGACACGGGCGGTGAGAAGAGCTTGAGGTAGGTAGGCACGGCCCTACCTACCAGGCGCAGACGGGCACGTGCTCAGCTGGGTCAGGTAGAGGCCCCAAGCTGTCCGGAGACTGCCGCTTCCCTCCACGGTCCTTAGGGCAGCGGAAAGAGTGCAGCGGGCAGGGAGACCGTCGGGAAGTGTCAGGCCTGGTTCAGGATGGGCGACAGCTGGGTGGAGGGCAGTGCCAGCCGCAGCAGGCAGCAGTGCAGCGCCTGGGGAGCCTCTGGTGCTCTTCATGGGTGCCGGTTTTTACCCTGTGAGAGGTCACAGGCTGTCCCCAGGAGAAGCTGCCAGGAGCCGGAGCTGGGGAGCGACTGGAGGAGCACATTTTTGGACAACGGGCATCTACCAGTGTGGGCTCCCGACTCTAGATTTCCCTGGAAAGAGCAGTCTTGTGTGAAACACATCCTGACACTGTAGTGAGAAACGCCAGGGTCCTTCCGGGCTGGCAGCACGGGGAGGCAAATGGAGCAGAAGAGAACTGAGCACTGGGCCGGGCCTGCCCTGCACTCCAGCCTGCTGCTGTGGCCTCGAAGAGACAGTCGCTGACTCCTGTGTTTGGAGAAGCGTCTTACGCAGCCCAGCCTGGTGTCACGCTGACTTCTGGTACTAGAGTTGTGCTCTGCCTGCCTCAGCTTACCCGGCTCATTCCAGGAGCGGTGCTCACACCTGTAGGCTCTCCTGAGGCAGAGGCAGGAGAGGTGGAGGCAGTGCTGGGCTGAGCAGAGTCCAGGCCAGCCGAGACTATGATGGGGTCCTATTCAAACCCAGAAAGGGGCCTCCCACCTTCCGCCCCGGGGTCAGGAGCTGGGTGCCTGAGCTTGAGGCCAGCCTGGTCTGCACAGGGAGTTCCTGGACAGCCAGGGCTACAATAATAATAGTACATAAGTAATATCTAGCCCAGGTGCTCAGGAGGCAGAGACAGGAGGATTGCTTGAATTGAGGAGTGTGAAAGCTCTGTCAGCTCTGCAAAAGCCAGAAAAGAAAGAACAGCCCAGACTGTCTGCCCAGGCCGAGGAAGTGCTTCCTCTTCCAGTGCTGTCTGTGAGGAGCGGCTGATTCTCCCTGCCTTACCGCTGGAGGGGCTCTTCGGGCCAGCCGTGAAGAGGGCAGTGCTGCTCAGAGCAGCTTTTGGTTTCTGTTGTTTGTTTGTTTGTTGAAAGTCATTGTTTTATAAAAACCTGTGAAAACAGTGGTCCAGGCTCATAATCTATGAAGCTGAGGCGGGAGGCTCTCAGGGCTGGGATCTGCCTACAGGGACACGGCCCCAGGTTCTCCAAACGGGAGGCAGGGCCGAGGGACAGCACAGCTCGGTGACGAAGGAATGGCCTCGAGCTCACAGATCCCCTGCCTCTGCCTCCCAAGGGCCAGGATCACAGGCGCGGGCCACCACCCGTCGGGTAACTTATAGTAACATGTGGTTTTTATTTTTGTTTTTTCAAGACTGGGTTTCTCTCTAGCCCTGTGTGTTCCCCATTAACTGCAGACCGGGCTGGCCTCGAACTCAGTGATCCGCCTGCCTCTGCCTCTGCCTCCTGAGTGCTGGGCTCACAGGCGTCGCCACCGCACCCGGCCCGTAGTGTGTAGTTTTAGGATTCATAGACGCTAAGTATTTGCCCTAGGGTGGGTGTGGTGCGCGTGATCGCACCGGGGGAGGAGAGCCCCGTGATCAGCGCTGGTCCCGTGGGGGAGCCGGCGCGGCGGGCAGGCCTGTGCGCGCTGGGGAGGGCCGGGCCACGTCCTGGCGGGCCTGCCCTGGCCTCCGCTCCACCCCGCTGTCGTGCTGTTCTGCAGGGAGTGGGACCGGGGCCGAGAGCGCCGCAGCCGGGGCGAGTACCGCGACTACGACCGGAACCGGCGGGAGCGCTTCTCCCCGCCAAGGCACGAGCTGAGCCCGCCGCAGAAGCGCATGCGCAGAGACTGGTGAGGGCCTCACTTTGTCCTCGGCCTCCGCCCTCGGTCGGCAGACAGCTCGGCCTCCTTGTCGCAGTCACCCCGCCCCTTCGTGCCCTGTGCCCCGTGGGGGAGGCCACGTCCTCCGCGTGCCCTCCTCCCGCCCTTGCCCGTGTTCTGGAGAGGAGGGGCTGCTGCCCTCTGTCTGACTTTTGTGTCCCACCCTCAGGGATGAGCACAGCTCTGACCCCTACCACAGTGGCTATGACATGCCCTATGCTGGGGGGGGTGGGGGACCAACTTACGGCCCCCCTCAGCCCTGGGGCCACCCAGACGTCCACCTCATGCAGCACCACGTCCTGCCCATCCAGGCCAGGTAACGGGCTCTGCCGACAGCTGGGAGAGGTCTGGGGCTGCGGAGAGTGGCTGGAGCTGGGAGGACGGCTCTGGGGGCCTGTGGGCGGGAGCCCGGGGAGTGGTGGCCTGTGGCAGAGGAAGGGGTGTCTACTGTCCCTCACAACCAAGCCTCCTGGAACCCCCAGGCTGGGCAGCATTGCGGAGATCGACCTGGGCGTGCCCCCGCCCATCATGAAGTCCTTCAAAGAGTTCCTCCTGTCCCTGGACGACTCTGTGGACGAGACTGAGGCCGTCAAGCGCTACAATGACTACAAGCTGGACTTCCGGAGGCAGCAGATGCAGGACTTTTTTCTGGCTCATAAAGACGAGGAGTGGTGAGTCCCCTGCTCCCCTGCCCCTTTGCCATGGCCTGTTTCTCTGGTCTGGGGCAGCCCTGTCCTCTGGTGCGCCCCACATGGCACTTCCTGGGTGGGAAGGGGAGGGAAGCTGTGTCGGCTGGCCAGCCCATCATCTCCTCCTCTGCTGCCCTCTGGGGCACCTCCTGGCAGCTGGCAGAGCTGCTCAGCCTCCAGGGCCCACGCCCAGGCTGCGCCCCTCCTGCTGGTGTGGGTCACGGTCAGCCCCTGTCACCAGGACCAGTGTGGCCGTGTCTTCCAAAGGCAACGCGTGAAGCCAGACAGGAACAGCCAAGATCTCAGGGTCGTGTGACAGAAAAAAAGAATTTGATTTTTTTTTTCCTTATGTGGATGTTTTGATTTTAATCAACCATCTTTTCCCCCCTCCTGCTCCTCCTCCTCATCCTCTTTCTGCTCCTCCTCCTTGAAAAGAGCCAGAACTGGGAGCTACACCCGCTCATCGTCGGAGCTCGGAGCAAACCCACCTCCACCCCCACCATACCCAGCCCATACATGAGCCCCTGGGCTGAGCGGCGGGGCCGGCCAGGCAGACAGGCAGGGCTCCGCTGTGCACAATGCAGCGGCCTAGCTGAACGTATTGCTCAGGCAGCCAGTCAGTCAGGGCCCCACCGCGGAGGCCGCGGGCAGGGCCTCTAGGCCGGCCACCCCAGCCAGGAGCCACGGGCAGCCCGCCAGCCAGCATGGGCCCTGGGCGCCACTAGTTAAATCTTGAGCTCTGTTTGACCAAGCGGCCAAGGTAAAGATCCTGGAGGTGACGCCTGCGGCTTTCCTCTCTGCTCAGCCTGTCCTGTCCTCGCGTGTCCATTCCGATTCCCCTGTGTGTGTGCGTGCTCCCGCACCTCCCATCCTCTGTCCATGCTTCTTCTTTTGTTTCCTCAGCTCGTCTGTCTGGGCCCTCCTTAATGTCCCCGGTTCTCTTTTCCTCATGCCCCTAATTTCTTCTGCTTTTGTTTTTCTCTCCTGCCCTCAGAGGCCTACTAAAATGTTCTCTTTTTCATGCTCCACCCAAGTCCTAACCCTGCAGCCCTCCCTCTTCTATCCCTTGGGCCTACCTGAGGCGGGGCAGGCCCTTGGCCTGGCCCTTAGCTCTTTCCTGCCCCTTCACTGCCTTTTCTTCCCACCAAGGGAAAAGGGTGTCCTGCCTTTTGGCCTTTTCTATCTGGTACACTTCAGGTTTCCTTCTGGTCCACCTGGGGTGGAGGGAGTTGGCGGGACCTTGTCTGGGCTTGGCCAGGAGAGGGAGGTTCTCTGGGCTCCTGCCCCTCCTCTCTCCTGACGCTCTGGGAGCTGGTCCTGACAGGGCGCTTCAGAGGCGAGCAGCAGTGCTGCCTTGGCCCTGGCCTTCCCAGAGCCACGCTCCTACCCCAGAGCTCCCAGGCCCTGCTTCTCCAGAGCTTTCCAGAGCACGACCTTTGGTTCCTTTTGGGGGGTTGGGTGGTTTCAGTGCTCCCCTTCCTTGATTTTGTGACCTGTGGGTGTGAGAGGCTGTGCCCTGCCTTTCCTGGGCCCCTCCGCACGCCGTGGCCGGGCCGTTGGGAACTGTCTGTCCCTCCTGCCCTCTCCCCCTCCTCAGGTTTCGATCCAAGTACCACCCCGATGAGGTGGGGAAGCGCCGGCAGGAGGCCCGGGGGGCCCTGCAGAATCGACTGAAGGTGTTCCTGTCCCTCATGGAGGGCGGCTGGTTTGATAACCTTCTCTTGGACATAGACAAAGCCGATGCCATTGTCAAGATGCTGGATGCAGGTGTGGCCTTGAGGGCCGGGGTCTTGGCGGGAACTAGCCAGCCTGCTTTGGTTGTGACCTCTGTGTTGTCGTTGGTAGCTGTCATTAAGATGGAAGGTGGCACAGAGAATGATCTCCGCATCCTGGAGCAGGAGGAGGAGGAGGAGCAGGCGGCCAAGACTGGGGAGGCCGGCAAGAAAGAGGAAGGCCGGGCCGGGCCGGGCCCTGGGGACGGAGAGCGGAAGGCCGGCGATAAGGATGAGAAGAAGGAAGACAGCAAACAGGTCGGGGGTGCGGGGCTGGGGGCTGGACCCTCCGCTGGGGGCTGGGGCCCGTGATGCCCAGCAGGAGAGACAGACGTCCTCAGAAACCGTCTCCTGTAGGCTGACAATGACAGCTCTAATGAGGACAGAACTAAGAAACCTGAGGACGACGGGGACAAGGAGGAGAAGAAGGATGAGGCTGAGAAGGAAGCCAAAAAGGTACGGTGTGCCTACGTGAGGCCAAGGTGCGGGCCGGACCCTGCGCGGTCTTGATTGGCCTGCCTGCTGCTCCACAGAGCAAGAAACGGAACAGGAAGCACAGCGGCGACGACAGCTTCGATGAAGGCAGCGTGTCCGAGTCTGAGTCCGAGTCCGAGAGTGGCCGAGCCGAGGAGGAGAAGGAGGAGGCCGGTGTGCAGCGCTTTTCAGGAACTTTTTTGCTTCCACTCCGTTGTTTGAGTGTGTGTGGGGGGGGGGGGGAGGGTGATGAGAGAGACAGGGTCTGACTGACGGGAAGGGAATCTCTGGGTGGTGTCTGGTAGTAATGAATAGTAGTTGTCCTGACTCCTGTTCCCTGCTCAGAGGAAGCACTTAAGGAGAAGGAGAAGCCCAAGGAAGAGGAGAAGCCTAAGGAGGCTGCGGGGCTGGAGTGTAAGCCCCGGCCCTTGCACAAGACCTGCTCGCTCTTCATGCGCAACATCGCGCCGAACATCTCCAGGGCAGAGATCATTTCTGTGAGTGACAGTGGGCCGGGCTGCCGGGAGGCCTGGGGGCTGTGGTGCGGCTCTTGGGGGCCGGCTCCTCGCTCGGCCGGGCGGGCTCTGGTTTGTTGTGAGGCAGTGGCGGTGCAGAGAAGGGCTGAGAGGCTGCTCTCCTTGCAGCTGTGTAAAAGGTACCCGGGCTTCATGCGAGTGGCACTGTCGGAGCCGCAGCCGGAGAGGAGGTGAGGAGGTGCGGGAGGCCAGGCCCAGCCCGGTGGCCTGACTGCCCTTCTGCAGGCAGCGCTGACGAGCTTCCTTACATAGGTTCTTCCGCCGGGGCTGGGTGACCTTTGACCGCAGTGTGAACATTAAAGAGATCTGCTGGAACCTGCAGAACATCCGGGTGAGTGCCGGCGGTGAGTGCCGGCGTGGGCTGCGGGGCAGAGCGCGCCTGTCCCTCCACCAGTCCTCACTGGCCACGGGTGGACTGTCGCTGCAGCTCCGGGAGTGCGAGCTGAGCCCTGGCGTGAACCGAGACCTGACGCGGCGTGTGCGCAACATCAACGGCATCACACAGCACAAGCAGATCGTGCGCAACGACATCAAGCTGGCTGCCAAGCTGGTGCACACGCTGGACGACAGGACCCAGCTCTGGGCCGCCGAGCCCGGGACGCCGCCTGCGCCCACAGTCAGTGGCTCCCGGGGCCTGTCTGGTGTGCCCCCGGGCCTCGCTGCGATTGCAGCCTGGCCCTGTCTGGAGGGCACCTCCAGCCTGCGCAGTCGGCCTGGGGGGGGGCTGAGGGGTGTGGCGGGAGGCAGTTCCCTGGTGACACCCTGCGGCCTGTCCTCCCCTAGAGCCTGCCCTCGCAGAACCCCATCCTCAAGAACATCACGGACTACCTGATCGAGGAAGTGAGCGCCGAGGAGGAGGAGCTTCTGGGGAGCAGCGGGGGTCCCCCTCCTGAGGAGCCTCCCAAGGAGGGCAATCCCGCCGAGATCAGTGTGGAGAGGGACGAGAAGCTCATCAAGGTGCCCCTCTGAGAGAGAGGCGTGTGCGTGTGTGTGTATGCGCGCGTGTGCACGTGTCACGCTCCGCCGTCAGGGCTGATAGTGAGCTGTGTGCGCCCTGCGCCCTCAGGTCTTGGACAAGCTCCTCCTCTATCTGCGCATCGTGCACTCTCTGGATTACTACAACACCTGCGAGTACCCCAACGAGGACGAGATGCCCAACCGCTGCGGCATCGTCCACGTTCGTGGGCCCCTGCCCCCCAACCGCGTCAGCCACGGGGAAGGTGGGTGCCCGCCCCCCCGCCCCCAACCGCGTCAGCCACGGGCTTCAGTCTCTGCAGCCTGTCTTGTCACCACAGTGCTGGAGTGGCAGAAGACCTTTGAGGAGAAGCTGAGCCCGCTGCTGAGTGTGCGCGAGTCCCTTTCTGAGGAGGAGGCCCAGAAGATGGGGAGGAAGGACCCCGAGCAGGAAGTGGAGAAGTTCGTCACCTCCAACACGCAGGAGCTGGGCAAGGACAAGTGGCTGTGTCCTCTCAGCGGCAAGAAGTTCAAGGTGAGCTGAGCAGAGGGGGGGCGGGAGAGGCCGGCACCCGGAGGCTGGCGTGTCCTCATGGCCTCTGCACCCAGGGCCCCGAGTTTGTGCGCAAGCACATCTTCAACAAGCATGCGGAGAAGATCGAGGAGGTGAAGAAGGAGGTGGCCTTCTTCAACAACTTCCTCACGGACGCCAAGCGCCCGGCGCTGCCCGAGATCAAGCCCGCGCAGCCGCCCGGCCCTGCCCAGAGTAAGATACGATCCGTGGGGCCCGCCGGTGCCCCCTTCTGGAGAAGGGTGCCCCTGCCCTCCCCGCAGTAATTCACGCTCCTGTCCGTGTTGTACTCCCCCCAGGCCTGACCCCCGGACTCCCCTACCCACACCAGACACCACAGGGCTTGGTGCCCTATGGCCAGCCCCGGCCTCCCATCCTGGGCTACGGAGGTGAGTGGACAGTGCCAGGAGGTGTCGGGGCTGCAGGCTTGGCGGAGCGTGAGGTCAGGGTTTGGTTCACCCTGGGTCTTTCTCAATAGCTGGTGCTGTCCGCCCCGCAGTCCCAGCAGGAGGGCCTCCGTACCCCCACGCTCCCTACGGCGCGGGAC
Source organism: Meriones unguiculatus (assembly GCF_030254825.1). Classification (NCBI taxonomy): domain Eukaryota; kingdom Metazoa; phylum Chordata; class Mammalia; order Rodentia; family Muridae; genus Meriones; species Meriones unguiculatus. The sequence continues at coordinate 988,049 of NC_083362.1, read as the reverse complement.
GCGGGAACTACGACGCCTTCCGAGGCCAAGGAGGGTACCCTGGGAAACCCCGGAACAGGTGAGTGGGAAGACGCCCAGACCCCGCTGCTCCGTCCTGACGGCGGATGGCTGCTGACGCAGACTGCTTTTCCCAGGATGGTCCGAGGAGACCCACGAGCCATCGTGGAGTACCGGGACCTGGATGCCCCTGACGATGTGGACTTCTTCTGAGCCGTCCTCGCGCCCCGCTCTGCAGCCCTGCACGTCTGTGCCGCGACCACTTTCCCCATCAGCTGAGAATTGTTTTTGTACGTTATTTTTCCTGCTAGTAAAAGCATTTTGGTAGTGTCTCTCTTCAGTGTGCGTGCGGTGTGCCCCTTCCCAAACACAGGCTGAGCCAGCGCGAGCTGAATTAGGCCAATTTATTACCGTTTTCAGAACAGTCTTTTAACCCTGGCTGGCCTAGAAGTTGCTGTGTAGACCAGACTGGCTTTGAACTCAGGTCCACATGCCTGTCACAGACTGGATGCTGCGGTGGACCCGTGAGAAGTAAACAGTTGGCCGTGGCCAGTCTTCCAGGATCTGCCCCTCACGGCCGGCAGGGTGTGCAGATTCAGGCGCGGCTGGTCAGGCACAGGTTGTAGAAGGAACTGGAGTCAAAGGCACTGTCCACCTTCCGCCAGCCCACCCAGCCGGCAGCTTGCAGCTCACTGGGGCTTTTCGGGGTTCCCCAGCAGTGCGGGTCCAGGATCAGGACATAGGCGTCCGCGCCTGGGCCCTCACACACCCCCAGCAGGGCCTTGGACTGGGCGTCCGCGTCCCCCCCCACCATCACTGGGCCTCCGCCCTCGGCGAAGTGGGAGTAGAGCCGCTCCAGCTCTCCCCGGAGCCCGGCTCCGCGGGGCACGTGACGCAGGCGTCCCTGAGGCCCTCCGAAGTGCTCAAGGCACAGGCTGGCCTCCACGCAGCCGATCCAGCCCCGGGAGCCCCGGAACCCGGGCGGCTTGTCGCCCATGTCCTCCAGGGCGCCCTGCACCGCCGCCAGCTCAGGCACGCCCGCCGGCTGGGCCTCCGGCCAGGAGCACAGCGTCTGCAGGGTGCGGTAGCCGCAGCCCCAGCCGCGGTCGTCCAGCCCGTCGCAGCCGTAGTGGTAGTAAAGGTATTGGCCCGAGAGGACGGCCAGGCGCGCGGGGCTCCGGCAGGGCGGCGCCAGGCCCCGGTGCACGTCCCGCAGCAGCTCCAGGGCGGCCGGCGGCTCCGCGCGCGTGTAGCCGCGGTGGGACCCGGGCCGCGCAGGCGCAGGCTCCGCCCCGGGGGCGGGGCCAGAGCAACTTCCGCCGGATCTCCGGGCCGCCGCGTCCAGGCTCGCCAATCGCGCGGCCCCTCGTGCCCGCGGTCCCGCCCCAGCTTCCGGCCAGCCGCACACGCCAGTGGTTGTAACAGTTTATTGGGCCCGGAGGGGCGAAGGCACCGCGGGGAGGGGAGCTCGGCCGGAGCATGCAGAGGACGGGGCGCCGCGCGGGGCGCGGGGGTGCGCAGGGCGGGCGGCGGGCCGTGCCCAGCCCTTAGATAGATAGTATGTACACGCCGAGCGCCGGCCGCGGTCACAGCCCCGCGCAGCGCTCCTGCTTGCTGTAGTGGTCGAACTGGTTCTTCCAGTGCACCATGTAGGAGCTCCAGCGGTGGAACTCCGCCTTCCACTGGCGCTCCGCCTCGTCCAGCGTGTCTGCGGCCGGCGAGCGCGCGGTGCCGCGGGGCGGGGTGGCGGGAGGAGAGCGGCGGACGGCCCGCAGCACCGAGGCGGAGGGCAGCCGGCGGGCGGGATCGGAACGGGGGGGACGGTCCACGGGGGATGGGAAGAGAGAAGACAAATGATTGGCGGTTGTTAGCGCATCGGCAGGCGCCCTCTGGCCCCGGATCCTTCTCCCCTCAACACCGGACTCAAGCTCCAAAGGAGAAAATTTACATTAAAGACTGGGCTTTGGGTTTTTGCTTAAACGGAGATGTGTAGCTCCCTGAGTCTGTCCTGTTTGTCTCGGGTCGAGAATGGCGGGGCCCCTGCTTCTTCCCAGCCACACACTAGAGTCAGGGTCCTGTGAGGCCAGAAGGGGAGGAGGCCGTAGTTACAGCCGCGGCGGCGGGGAGTGCAGGAGGAGGGACAGGGGTGAGTCGGGCCGGGCCTCCGGCAGGTGCGGGGAGCCTCGGAGGCGGGGGGAGGTGGAGAAGTGAGGGACTACACCCTGGCTCTGCACCCCATCTCTCTCCCCTCCTTCCACCCCTCGCCACCTCGTTCGTTTTCCTGCCCCGTGACCCCCGGGCCTACCAGTGGCGCTGAGCAGTTTGGGGAGAAAGCGATTCCAGAAAGCGCAGGTCTGGGCCCGGAGCCCCCGGCGCACCTCCAGCGGCTTCAAGTTCAGGCTCACGTACTGCTGTGCCGCAGTGGTGTAGGGGGGCCACAGTGGAGACTTGGGGTCTCTGGCGTCGTTGGGGTCTCTGAGGAAGGAAAGAAAAATCTCAGCCTGCCCAGGGAAGTAAGGAAGACGTGGGTCCCCGTCCGGACTCTGGACCCTCTTTACCTCCCACCCTCCCCCACCTCGCTTCTCCCTACCCCCCTTCAGCCAGCCATTTATCCCTCCTCGCGTCCTTCTGTGTGTGAGGCCGAGACCGTGTGACTCAGCCGGGCTGTGCTTCTGCCTCGGTTTCCCAGGGTGAGAGGATTGCAGGCATGGGACAGCGGGCTTTCCTTCCTTAGCACCTTCTACCATCTGGGGGGGGGTGCTTTCCTCCGACTTCTCTGTCTCTTTTTCCCCTTCCCTTTGTTTTCTTGCTCCATTCTTTTATTTCCCCCTGTCTAGTACTATAATAATAATATTTTTTAGCTGGGCATGGCACTACAGGCTTTAATCCCTGCACCCAGGAGGCAGAGGCCGGTGAATTTCTGAGTTTAAAGCCAGCCTGACCTACATGGAGAGTTCTGGGCCAGTCAGTGCTCTCTAGCAGATTCCATTTTACAATAAACTAGGATTGTGCGTTTAGCTGTGCAGGGGGGTGCGGTCCGTCTCTGCAGACATCACCTTTGCTTTGGCTAAGGAAATCTGATGCCGCTAAGGGTTTGGGCCTGCTGGGCGAGTAGGTTTACCAGCCGAGCCACGCCCTGGCCCTCTGCTGCCTTTCTGTCTCGTCTTTAGATGGTGATGACTGGGTGTGAGGGAAAGCAGGAGAGGTGGAGAAGGTCGGAGGTGACTGGGTCTGAGGGACCCAGCTCAGGCGGTCAGGCCTGCCCAGCGGTGCCTCTCACCCACTGAGCAGCTCCAACCCTCTTGCTGTCTTCAGTGCTGGGAGTGGCCTCCCAGTGCTGTTTTTCAGCCTTCTTCCCCTGAGCCACACGCCCAGCACCCCCCCCCCCCCCCAGCAGGGCTGTGAACTCTGTGGTCCCCGCTAGTCTGGGACTTGCTGTATACATCAGACCAGTCTGTGCGGAGTGCTGAGATGAAAGGTTCTAGCTGTTTCTGTGTAAGGACTAGTCTGCGTGCCTTGTTCTCTGCGTCATCATTGACTCCCCCCCCCCCTTCCTTTGTAGACATTTCCTCTTCTTTTTCCACTACCATCCACGGGCACCCCTTCTCCCCTGGACCCCCAGAGGGTCCCCAATACCACTGACCCTTTGCGGGCAAAATTGGTCCAGTATTTCATAAGTCGCTGAGCAAAGACTCTCTCCTCCATGGTGTAGTTGAGTGAGGGGTCCAGGGGGAGCCCAAAGATGAACTCGATCTCATAGCCGTGGGGCACCCCCATCCAGAGGGGCCACGTCAGCGTGGAGGCGCGGTGCTCGAAGACGTAGGCATAGACCCGAGCCCCCTGGGCAGCCAGCCGCCCAGCCAGCTGGGCCACGGGGCACACCACGTTGTGGTCGCCCACCACGGCGCTCATGGCGTCCCTCAGGTGGGCGGGGTCCTCGGGGCGCAGCCAGTCTGTGTAGTGGAGGGCCACGGCCTCGGCCGCCAGGTCACTAGCCTGAGGCACCCCGATCCGTACCCCAGCCAGGAACTGGGCCCGGCTGATGAGAGACTCGTTGTCTTTGCTGAAGCCCGGGACCCCATAAACCAGGAAGTAGGAGCCCTCATCCTTCACCACGCCCACCAGCACCTGAGGACAGTGGGAGATGGGGAAAAGGATGGAGGGAGAGGCAGGCAGACAGACAGACAGACAGACATGAGCAAGCAGCCAGAGAGAAGGCTGCAGAGCCCGAGGCAGGACAGCAGGGGAGGGACAGGGCTCTGACCGGAGCGTGGTCTTGGCCGGGCAGCCGCTCGGGGGAGCCCTGGGGAGGGGAGCGTGGCCGGGCCGCCGGCGCCAGTCACCTGCAGGTCCTGGAAGTCGCCGGCGTTGAGGAGCGCCTCGGGCGTGTCGCTGAGGAAGTCCCCGTCCACCACCGGCACGAAGGAGAAGCGGAAGATGCTCTCCTGCGGCAGCACGTGCCACTCGTGGTCCACCAGGTCCTGCGCCGGCCGCGCCCGCAGGCAGGCGGTCAGCTCGGTGTCGTTGCCGCCGGGCGGGCAGCCCACGAGGCGCGCGAGCAGCGTGGCCCTGCGCCGCGCCTCGGCCGCGCCCACCGTGGCCCAGGGCCCGTTCGGGGTGCCGCTCTGCAGCACGGCGCGGCGGAAGAGGCCGCGGCTGGGCGGCGACAGCACGTGCAGGCCCACCGAGGCGGCGCCCGCGCTCTCCCCGAACAGCGTCACGGCCGCGGGGTCGCCGCCGAAGGCCGCCACGTTGTCGCGCACCCACCGCAGCGCCAGCCGCTGGTCCAGCAGCCCCACGTTGCCCGGCGCGTCCCTGCTGCCCGGCAGCGCCAGGAAGCCGAAGGCGCCCACGCGGTAGTTCATGGACACCAGCACGGCGCCCTCGGCGCGCGCCAGGAAGCGGCCGTCGTACACCGCCAGCGAGGCGGCCCCGCTGTAGAAGCCGCCGCCGTAGATCCAGACCAGCACCGGCGCGGGCGCGGCGGGCGGCGGCAGCGGCGCCCACACGTTGAGGTACAGGCAGTCCTCGCTCAGCGCGCGGTTGGGGTTCCACATCTCGGTGCCCTCGAACCCGGGGTACAGCGTGTCCACGTACTGGTAGCACACGTTGGGGAAGGCCGTGGCGTCCAGCACGCCGGGCCACGGCCGCTTGGGCTCGGGCGGCAGGAACCGGCGCGCGCCCACCGGCGGCTCCGCGTAGGGCACGCCCAGGAAGGCGGCCACCGGCCCGCCCGGCGCCCGCAGCCGCACGCCCCGCAGCTGCCCGCCGCGCACCCGCGCCAGCGGCGGCTCCTCCGCGCCCGCCGGGGACAGCAGCGGCAGCAGCAGCAGCAGCGGCGCGGCCAGCGGGGCGCGGGGGGGCCGCATGGCTGCCGTCTGCGGGAGAGAAGGCGGCGTGAGGCCGGGAGGGCGGGGAGGGCGGGGAGGGGCCCGAGCCCCCAGGCCCCCCAGAGCCCCCGAGCCCGCCTAGGCCCTCCCCCCCGATCGCCCCACCCTGCCTCACCCCCTGGCGGCGGCGGGGCGGCTCTCCCCAGCCGCACGTGCCCTCCTCAGCACCCCGCACCCCACGACGCGGCCTCCGCACCCCAGGGCCGCCGGGAGCCGCCCGAGCCGCGCCCCGGGGTCCCGCACCGCCGCGGAGGCGCTATTTTGGGGGCAGCAGCTGCCGCGGAGCCGGCATCTCCGGTCAGGAGATCAGAATTCCCCGTGGGATCCGGGGCAGAAACCCGAGCGCGGCTAATTATAACTCGGGGCTCCGGGAGGGGCCCGGGCCGGCGGGGACGCGGGGTCGCCCCGGGACGGCGGCGGGAGGCGGCATCCCCCTGCGGCCGGGCTCGCCCCAGGCGGGGCGTCCTCAGCGCCCCAGACTCCGGGGCCGGGGAGGGGCCTTCCGGGTCCCCGCGAGTGAGTGTGCGGCGGCGGGAGTTCCGGGGCTGCGGGGTCCCCGTCCCCGTCCCCCCGGGGTCCCCGTCCCCGTCCCCGCGGGGTCCCCGTCCCCGCGGGGTCCCCGTCTCCCCGGGGTCCCCGTCCCCGTCCCCCCGGGGTCCCCGACCCCCCGAGGCCGCGGCGTCCGGCCGCGCTCACTCACTCACCTGCGGTCGGAGGCGGCCGAGCTCCCGGCGCAGGCTGAGCCGCTGTGACAGCCGCCTCCGGCCCGCACACGCCCCTCGGGCCCCCGCCCGCCCACTGTCCCGCCCCCGCCCCTCCCCCGCCCCCTCCCCCTGCCGCCCGGCGACCCCGGGGAGCGCGGGCCGGACGGACGGACGCGCGGCGGGCAGACACCACGTGACGGCGCCGGGAGCGCTCACGCGGGCGCCGCGGACGGAAGGACACACTGACACCTGCGCGCCCCGCTGGGACCCCTCGCCGGCCCGGGGGAGGGAGGGCACCGCTGCCAGCCTGCGAGGACGGACACGGCCGGGCCCCGCGGAGGAGGGGACAGCGTGGGGCGGGGGGACAGCGGGGGGGCGCGGGATCGGGGGGCGCGGGACCCGGGGGCGCGGGGACAGCTGGGGGAGGGGGACAGCGGGGGGCGCGGAACCCGGGGGCGCGGGGACCCTGGGTGGTGCGGGGACCCCGGGGGGCGCGGGGACCCCGGGTGGGCAGGAGCCTGTCCCCTGACCCCCCCGACCTGGCTGTCATCGGCTCCGGCCATGACATCACCGGGCCGCGCTCTCATTGGCTGCCTGGCCGCAGGGGGCGGGGCCCGCCGGCCGCATCAGCACCGCCGCGGTGGACAGAGCACGGGTGGCGCCCGGACCCGCGCGCGGACGACCGGCTTCGGGGGCTGCGGCCGGGGCTGGAGGGGGACGGGGCCGCGGCCGGCGCGGGGCGGGGCGCGGGGAGCCAGGGCACGCGCACGCGTGCTCATTGCGGCCGCCACGCGCGCTCCCCCCCCCCCCCCCCGGCCCCAGACACGCGTCTGTCACCCCCTCCGGCAAGGGCGCGCCTGTCTGTCCTGCAGGAGCCCCAGGGGACAGCAGCCCGGAGCCCAGCCCCGCCCCAGCGCGACGTCCACCTCTGCAAGCTGAGAGTCCCGCCATCCCTCCTCGCACCCGTCCTCCCACCCTCTCCTCCCACCCACCCCACTACCTTATCCCGTCCTTCCACCCCACTACCCCATCCCCTCCTCCCATCCCTCCTCCCACCCGTCCTCCCTCCCTCCTCGCACCCCACTACCCCATCCCGTCCTCCCTCCCAGCCCCCAGCCCCCGCCCCGCGCCCCGGGACGCCGCCGCATCCGGGAACGCTTCTGCGCGCCCCGTGCAGGCCCGCGACAGCCGCCAGGGGGCGCCGGAGGCCGCCGCGCGGGCCGCGCTGTCTGGGGAGAGGGGAGGGAGGGCGGTGCCCGGGCAGGGCGGGCACGCGTGGGCCGGGCCGCCCGTCCGCTGCCGTCTGTCCCAGGCCGGCGGCCTCGCCCTCGGGCTGAGTGTGTGGCGGGGAGGAGAGGCCCCGACAGGAGCGTCAGCCCGCGCGGCCTCACCGTAGTGAGGAAACGGTGGCCTGTGGCCCAGCGCCGCGCAGAGTCCAGCCTTGGGAGGACACAGCCCACTCCCTGCCGGCTGACCTCTGACCTGCCGAGCTGGAAGCCTGCCCTGTACAGGAGTGCGGGGGGAGGGGTGGGGGAGGGGAGGCGGCAGCGGCTCCGAACACGGCCTCGCAAGCTGGCACAGTGCCCTCGCCCTCAGGCCCGCGGTCGCCCCCAGGACTCTGCTCCGCCGTCTTCTGCGAGCGACTCAACCCGGGGAGGAGAGATTACTGGGGCGTCAGCCAGCGCTTCCAAACAGGATGGCTGACACCGTGGGTCACATCCCCACCCCGTTTAAGGCCATTGGAAACACACGCACACGCACACACACACACACACACACACACACACACACACACACATGCCCACACACACGCCCACACACACACACACACACACGCCCACACACACACGCCCACACACACACGCCCACACACACACGCCCATACCCCCACACACACACTTGTGTTTCCATCCTACTGGCCAAAGTGTAACACTGCGGTGATAATTGCTACAAAAGAGGTCAAGAGGTCACATCTAAATGTGATTGTATTTAAAACATTTCAGTTACATTCTATCACCTACCTATGTATGTGTGCATCTATCATCTCTACATGTATCTATCATCTATGTATGAATGTATCATCCATCATCTATGTATGTATCTATCTATCATCTATTATCATCTATCATGTATGTATGTATCTATCTATCATCTATCTATCATCTATCTATCATCTATCATGTATGTATGTATCTATCTATCATCTATCTATCATCTATCTATCATCTATCTATCATCTATCATGTATGTATGTATGTATCTATCATCCATCTATCATCCATCTATCATCTATGTATCTATCTATCATCCATCTATCATCTATGTATCTATCTATCATCCATCTATCATCTATCTATCATCTATCTATCATCTATCATGTATGTATGTATGTATCTATCATCTATCTATCATCCATCTATCATCTATGTATCTATCATCCATCTATCATCTATGTATCTATCATCCATCTATCATCTATGTATCTATCATCCATCTATCATCTATGTATCTATCTATCATCCATCTATCATCTATGTATCTATCTATCATCCATCTATCATCTATGTATCTATCTATCATCCATCTATCATCTATGTATGTATCATCCATCTATCATGCATCTGTGTCTCTGTGTGTCTATGTATCTATCTTGTGTGTATGTGTGTGCAGGCAGAAGACAGTCCGTGGGAATAAGCTGTCTCCTACCACACGAGCCCTGGATGAACAGGTCTTGGTGGCTACCCCCTTTGCCCACCCACTGAGCCATCTTGTCAGCCCTGGGCTGTCCTAGGAGCAGGAAGGCGGGAGAACAGTAGCCATCTGCTGAAAGCTGGGACACCTCCGCTGCCTCTGCCTCCTGGGTGTCAGCCACCCCCCGGGATCTTCGGATGGTAAAGAGGCCCCTGGGCTTTCGCAGAAGCCTCAAGTTCGGAACCCGTGCGCGGTGGGGCCACTGGAGGGCGCTGGCGGGGCTTTGGCGGCTATGAGAGAAGGAGCCTCCAGAGGGCGCTTCAGAGCCGAGAGTGTAGGCCAGCCGTCCTCAACAGGAGTTCCCTCTGCGCTCTGCGTCCTTCCAGGGCAGGGTAGGAGGGGTGGGCTCCGTCCCTGTTGTTTGCTGGAGGCTGGTGGGGTCCGAAGCAGCCTCTGAGAGACTCCAGAGAATATCAGTGTGGCTGATGCAGTGGGCAGCCTGAGGCCCAACAAGGACATGCCCTTCTCTGTCCATTGTTTCCTGTGCCCCTTACTTCAGGTTCTGTTAAAATTCGAGGCTAGGGGCTCATATCAGGAGAGCCCTGTCTAGACTCCCCAGTGAGGGGTTGGGGTGTGGCTCAGTGGTGTAGCCCCTGCCTAGAATCCCCCAGTGAGGGCTGGGGTGTGGCTCAGTGGTAGAGCTCCTGTCTAGAGTCCCCCAGTGAGGGGCTGGGGTGTGGCTCAGTGGTGTAGCCCCTGCCTAGAATCCCCCAGTGAGGGCTGGGGTGTGGCTCAGTGGTAGAGCCCCTGCCTAGAGTCCCCCAGTGAGGGCTGGGGTGTGGCTCAGTGGTCACCTGCCTAGAGTCCCCCAGTGAGGGGCTGGGGTGTGGCTCAGTGGTAGAGCCCCTGCCTAGAATCCCCCAGTGAGGGCTGGGGTGTGGCTCAGTGGTAGATACCTGCCTAGAAACCCCCAGTGAGGGGCTGGGGTGTGGCTCAGTGGTAGAGCCCCTGCCTAGAGTCCCCCAGTGAGGGGTGGGGTGTGGCTCAGTGGTAGAGCCCCTGCCTAGAATCCCCCAGTGAGGGGCTGGGTGTGGCTCAGTGGTAGAGCCCCTGCCTAGAATCCTCCAGTGAGGGGCTGGGTGTGGCTCAGTGGTAGAGCCCCTGCCTAGAGTCCCCCAGTGAGGGGCTGGGGTGTGGCTCAGTGGTCACCTGCCTAGAACCCCCAGTGAGGGGCTGGGTGTGGCTCAGTGGTAGAGCCCCTGCCTAGAATTCTCCAGTGAGGGGCTGGGGTGTGGCTCAGTGGTAGAGCCCCTGCCTAGAATTCTCCAGTGAGGGGCTGGGGTGTGGCTCAGTGGTAGAGCCCCTGCCTAGAATTCTCCAGTGAGGGGCTGGGTGTGGCTCAGTGGTAGAGCCCCTGCCTAGAATTCTCCAGTGAGGGGCTGGGTGTGGCTCAGTGGTAGAGCCCCTGCCTAGAATCCCCCAGTGAGGGGCTGGGGTGTGGCTCAGTGGTCACCTGCCTAGAATCCCTCAGTGAGGGGCTGGGGTGTGGCTCAGTGGTCACCTGCCTAGAATCCCCCAGTGAGGGGTGGGGTGTGGCTCAGTGGTAAGAATGCTGGCTTTAGCCGACGATGTGGAAAGTCCTGGTTTTACCCTGCCCAGCCCTTGGGGCGAGGAAGAAGTCCTGCCCACTCCTCCAGGGGACCCTTACCCTCACATGTTGGAAGCCCGGGTGACTAAAAGGACTTTCTTTCATACATTTGTGAGAGTATCACGTTGGAATATCTTTTTATTTTATTTAAAATATTTTATCATGGCACGGCGGTGCAGGCCTTTAATCCCAGCACTGGAAAGGCAGAGGCAGGAGAATCTCTGAGTTCGAGGCCAGCCTGGTCTACAAAATGAGTCCAGGACAGCCAGGGCTACACAGAGAAACCCTGTATCAAACAACCAAAAAAATTTTTTTAACTTTGACATTTATTTTCTAATCACCCCTCCCCGCCTGTGTGTGTGTGTGTGTGTGTGTTCACAAGCACGCCGTGTCACACTTGTGGCGGTCAGATGCTAAGCTTTGGGGGTGCTCCTCTTTCTTCCGTTCGGGTTCAGGGGCTCTGCACGCTGGGCAGGTGCTTTCCTGTGAGCTCTAACTCCCGTGACCGTGAGCGTCTGTGGTGTGCCCAGGAAGGGCGCTGCCGCCCGCCCGGCAGCTGCCCCTGGTCCCCGACCCCCCTGGCCGCACCCTCCCCAGGCCCCGGCGCTGCCCCTGGTCCCTGACCCCCGGCCACACCCTCCCCTTCCCTGCGGGGCCTGTGTGAAATGCCCGGGGATCACGCTCACGGGATCACGCTCACGGGATCACGCTCACGGTCGCCCCGTGGGTGGGAAGGGGGTGGGCAGGCTGGGGTGTCGGAGAGGGGGTGCTGCTGGGCTCCTGCCCTCCCCGCCCGCCGCCTCCTCCAGGAAGGACGCCGAAGGAGGGCTTGCTGGGAGCCTCGGCCTTCGGGAGCTGCGGGGCGCCTTTTCTGCGGTGATAGGACAGCTGAGGAGAGACGCCCGGGACGGAGGCTCCAGACCGCAGCGGGGCTTCTTCCCCTGACCGGACACCGGCAGACACCCGCGGGCACGGCGTCCGGGTCCAGAGCTCGGCGGGGCTGCTCGGCGGGGCTGCCCACCCTCAGGGCTCGCGGGACTCCACCCTGGGGCGCTGCGGCCCGGAGGAGACGGCCGGAGCCCAAGGCAGCTCTGGGGCTGGGGTCCTGTCCCTGCGGACCCTGTGGCACCTGCCGGTGCTCAGCCCACACCTGACCTGCCGGCGCTCAGCCCACACCTGCCGGCGCTCAGCCCACACCTGCCGGCGCTCAGCCCACACCTGACCTGCCGGCGCTCAGCCCACACCTGCCACACCTGCCGGCGCTCAGCCCACACCTGCCACACCTGCAGCCCTGCGAGCGGCCGCGAGCACGGAGGAGAGACAGGGAGCGGAGAGCCAGGAGGAGCCCCACAGGGCTGTCAGCCTGACAGGAGCCCCGCAGCCCTGGGGCGGCCTGGCTGTAAGGAAGCAGGCCGAGGAAGCTGAGAGGAAGGCAGCCAGCACTCTTCCGCTTGTCCGTGCCTCAGTTTCCCCGCCGACGGTAACCTGGGAGCCAGCCTCCCTCACCGTGCGGTGTCAGGGTGTCAGGGTGTGTCTGGTGATCTTTGGGCGCCTGATCTTTAGTTGTTTCTCTCCTTCGATCCTCGGACCCGGCTTGCTGGAGCCCGCTCCTTCCGGGCCCTGCCACGCCCACTCGGCCTCGACGGGGTCTGAGGGCACAAGCCGGGGGCAGGCGGCAGCACCCTCCTCAGCTGCTGCTGGGGCCCGGGGGTCAGTGGGTCACGTTCCCCCAGTCAGGGGCGTTCACGGCGAGCTGGGCCCGGGCACCCGGCACGGTGTGGGGCGTTCACGGCGAGCTGGGCCCGGGCACGGTGTGGGCGTTCACGGCGAGCTGGGCCCGGGCACCCGGCACGGTGTGGGGCGTTCACGGCGAGCTGGGCCCGGGCACCCGGCACGGTGTGGGTGTTCACGGCGAGCTGGGCCCGGGCACGGTGTGGGTGCTCACGGCGAGCTGGGCCCGGCACCCGGGCACGGTGTGGGTGTTCACGGCGAGCTGGGCACGGTGTGGGCGTTCACGGCGAGCTGGGCCCGGGCACGGTGTGGGCGTTCACAGCGAGCTGGGCCCGGGCACGGTGTGGGTGTTCACGGCGAGCTGGGCCGGGCACGGTGTGGGCGTTCACGGCGAGCTGGGCCCGGGCACCCGGCACGGTGTGGGCGTTCACGGCGAGCTGGGCCCGGGCACCCGGCACGGTGTGGGCGTTCACGGCGAGCTGGGCCCGGGCACCCGGCACGGTGTGGGTGTTCACGGTGTGGGTGTTCACGGCGAGCTGGGCCCGGGCACCCGGCACGGTGTGGGTGTTCACGGCGAGCTGGGCCCGGGCACGGTGTGGGCGTTCACGGCGAGCTGGGCCCGGGCACGGTGTGGGGCGTTCACGGCAAGCTGGGCCCGGGCACCGACACGGGGGTGGACCGCCGCCCTCGGCTCTGCTGCCCCCCCCGCCCACGCTCGCGCTTGCTGGGCTCAGCCGCGCTCACGCCTGTCCTGCGGCCTCAGGTGACCTTGAGCACGAGCCGGGCCTGCGCCCGTGGGGGCGGACGCCTGTGTCAGCCCGCCGTCACCGCGCCGCCAGCTCGCGAGCCCCGTGCGCTCAGCCTTCGGCCAGCCGTCCACAGGGACGACCCTGCGCGGCCACGACCCGCCGGTTCCCTCCCTCCCCGCGCGCCCTCCCCACCAGCGGCTCCTCCTGACCCCCACTGCCCCCATCAGCGTGACGGGGACCCTTCCACGCCCTCCACACCGCGCCCTGGGCTGGGCCCGCGCCTTCCCGCAGTCCTCGGGACTCCGTGTTCTTCCCTTACCGGGGAGCCCGGCCTCAGGGCCACCGGGGCCGCCAGGGCCACCACCTCAGGCCACCACCGGGGCCACCAGCCGGGACTTCTCGGCCGAGAACCCTGGGCTCTGCTGCGCAGGGGCCTTCGGTGGCGGCGATCAGGCTGACTCGTGGGCCGGGCAGTGACTCGGGTCACACCAGCAATTACAAAGCTCTCCCCGTGTGTGTACGTGTGCGCGTGCGCGTGCGCGTGCGCGTGTGCGTGTGAGCACCACACCACACCAGCGCGTGAAGGGGGTCCCGGGATCCGCCCGGTCACCGGCCTGGCAGCGGGCTTCACCCCAGGCCTGCGCGATCCCGCCCCTTCAGCGGAGTCCGCCCCTCAGCCGAGCAGCGAGCCCCCGCCCCGTGTTATCGCTCTAAGTGCTGACCTTTGACCTGCTCAATCTCTTAATGCGTTTACAGCCGCTTAATTGGCTGTAATGCGGCTCTCGGGGTGAAAATTCCAGCGTAATCACCCTCTGGCCTCCGGGAACAACCCTGGGGCTGTGCCTGTGCTGTCAGGGTTTAATTACAAAGTTTCAGTTACTCATTCAATTAGCTCGGGGAGGGCACCTGTGTGCCCTAACCCCTGGCCCCGAGACCCCTGGCCCCTGAGACCCCTGACCCCTGAGACCCTGACCCCTGAGACCCCTGACCCCCGAGACCCGAGACCCCTGACCCCTGGACCCCTGACCCCCGAGACCCCTGACCCCGAGACCCATGACCCCTGAGACCCGAGACCTCTGACCCCCGAGACCCCTGACCCCGAGACCCCTGACCCCGAGACCCCGACCCCCGAGACCCCTGACCCCGATACCCCGACCCCTGAGACCCCTGACCCCTGAGACCCCTGACCCCTGAGACCCCTGACCCCCGAGACCCCTGGACCCCTGACCCCGAGACCCATGACCCCTGAGACCCGAGACCCCTGACCCCGAGACCCCTGACCCCCGAGACCCCGACCCCCGAGACCCCGACCCCCGAGACCCCTGACCCCGATACCCCGACCCCTGAGACCCCTGACCTCTGAGACCCCCGCTCAGTCTCTGCGACCCTGGCGCCCAGCCTAGGCCTTTGTGGCTGTGAACCCGCAGACGGCGTCACCCCTCGGCTTTCTTGCGCTGACAGCCCTGAGCCGAAGCTCAGGAGCTTGTTCATTAGCCGGCGAAGCTGGGCCTGGGCTAAAATGCTCGTTCCAGACCAAACACAAGCGACTGGTCTCTAAGATGTTCAAAAAGTATTAAAATTTAAGTGAGACATTTCTGTCTCTCCCGTAGATACATCTGAAAACACAGAATTCCCTGTGTGTGAATCCCGTGAACACGGTCACAAGTAGATACACAGCAGAGATGAGTCTGTCACAGAACGTCACCCGCCGGGGCCTTCAATTCCAGTTCTGCTGGAGTTTTTCCCTAGCTTTTCCTTTATAAATATCTATCTGCTCTGCTACACACACACACACACACACACACACACAGAGAGAGAGAGAGAGAGAGAAGAAAACCAACAAAAAATCAAAGCACGTAACTGGGCCGTGACGTACATCGTCACTGTCGCTTTGTTCCCTGGAGAGAGTCCCCCTGCGTGGCCCCGGCTGTCCTGGAACTCACAGAGACCCACCCACCCCGCCCTTCGAGTGCCGGGACTCAGGCGTGCGCCCCCACACCTGGCCTCTCGAGGCCACTTTAAAGCATCGTTTGCAGATGTTGGGAACGCCGTGCAGGATGGACACACCTTTGATTTCCATGTCAGGAGGCGGAGGCAAACACATGTCTGTGAGTTCGAGGCCAGCCTGGTCACTTAGGGAGTCCAGGACAGCAGGGCTGCGTGGAGACGCTGGTGGGACTGTGGGGAGGAGGGTGAGTATGAGGCCACGGGGGGAGGAGGGTGAGTGTGAGGCCACGGGGGGAGGAGGGTGAGTGTGAGGCCACCGGGAGGAGGGTGACTGGTCCTCCCGGCTCACCTCTGGCAGACGAACAACAAATCTGTGTCACTTCAGAGATGAGGAAAGCCGGGTACAGCGTGGACAGCCACTGTCCTCACACTCAGCACGTGGGCGGGGCAGGACACAGCACGCTCTGGGCCAGCCTGGGCTATAGGAGGCCGCTTCAAAGCTAGAGCCACAAGATGGCTGGCCATGCAGCCTGATGACACGCGTGTGATTCCCGGGACCAGAGTGATGGAGACATTGACTCTCACAAGTTGCCCTCCAGTCTCACACACGAGCTGTGGAAGCATCTACACACACACACACACACACACACAGATGTAAAGCAATCAAATAACAGATTGTGAACCGCATTGATGGCTTTGCTCTTCTGGTCCATCACTTCAGCCCAGTGACCAGGAAGAGGCGGAAGCTGCTCCATCTGTGTTTGCTCACGGCCTGCGCATCACGGGAGCTGTACCGACACACCAGGCCTCCCGTGACGCGCCCACAAGCGCTGTGACAGCCTGGAGTCCAGCGGGGATTGGCTGGCCGTGGGTGTGTCCGAGGACACTGGCGGGGGAGGGGCGGGGACCAGCCCCCTGGGCGCTGCGCCTTGGTGAAGCACAGAGCTGACAGCAGCAGGCACCCTCCTCCCCCCCCACATGAAGTCACATTCTAAAGGTCACAGAAGTTTAGAAACTAGAGTTGGGGGTGGTGCTCGCCTGTGATCCCAGTGCTGGGGAGGCAGAGGCAGGAGGATATCTGTGAGTTCGAGGCCAGCCCGGCCACAGAGCAAGTGCAAGGCCAGCCTGGGCTACACAGTGAGACCCTGTTTCTCAGAAACACAAGTAAGGGGCTGGAGAGGGCTCAGGTCGAGAGCACAGTCTGCTCTTGCATGGAGTCCAGCCGCCGTGCGGAGATCACATCTGGGCATCCTCCTCTGTGTGTAGAGAGCGAGGGTAGGGCCTTTGCGGTGGCTTCCTCAGTCATCACCTTCTTCATGGTCAGAGCATTTGTTCTTGACAAAAGCGGACACGCACGGTGCACGCTGGCACACACAGTGGGTCTCTGTGCGACTGAAACAGCTAACCGGCATGGCAAGGCTCGGGCCATCCAAGGCGACACAGTGGCCCCCTGACTCAAAACAAGACAGAACCCAACATTCTAAGCAGAGCAAATTAGTGAAGATGTATTATTCGTTGTAATTTAATGATGTGCGTGTGTGGACATGCAGACAAGGGACAGGCAGAGTCCCGGGCGGCAGTTACAGGTGGCTGTGAGCTGCCTAACGTGGGAGCTGGGGATTGAGCTTGGGTCCTCTGGAAAACATGGGCACACTCCTAACCACTGAGCCATCTCTCCAGATCCCAGCATGGTTTGAAATATCTTAATTTTCCTGCGTCCTGACGGATTATCTGCGTCACCCTTCCACGCCAGGTGACAGAGTCATGTGCGCTCTCTGAGGACTGAGGTAAACCACCTCTAGGATTCTTTGCCTTCTCCAAGGGGACAACTGGGGGTTGGAGGCCAATCCCTGTGAGGAAGCCGTCTCTCCTGCCTGTGATGAAAACACACCCGGATTAACTGATTCATTCTCTTTCTACTGAGCTGAGCACCGCCCCTCCCTGGGGAATTCTAGGCAGGGGCTCCACCACTGAGCCACACCCCAGCCCCTCACTGGGGATTCTAGGCAGGTGACCACTGAGCCACACCCCAGCCCCTCACTGGGGATTCTAGGCAGGGGCTCTACCACTGAGCAACACCCCAGCCCCTCACTGGGGGATTCTAGGCAGGTGACCACTGAGCCACACCCCAGCCCCTCCCTGGGGAATTCTAGGCAGGGGCTCCACCACTGAGCAACACCCCAGCCCCTCACTAGGGCATTCTAGGCAGGGGCTCTACCACTGAGCCACACCCAACCCCTCACTGGGGGACTCTAGGCAGGTGACCACTGAGCCACACCCCAGCCCCTCACTGGGAGACTCTAGGCAGGGGCTCTACCACTGAGCCACACCTAACCCCTCACTGGGGAACTCTAGGCAGGTGACCACTGAGCCACACCCCAGCCCCTCACTGGGGGATTCTAGGCAGGGGCTCCACCACTGAGCCACACCCAATCCCTCACTGGGGAACTCTAGGCAGGTGACCACTGAGCCACACCCCAGCCCCTCACTGGGGGATTCTAGGCAGGGGCTCTACCACTGAGCCACACCCCAGGCCCTCACTGGGGGATTCTAGGCAGATGCTCTACCACTGAGCCACAGCCCAGCCCCTCACTGGGGGATTCTAGGCAGGGGCTCTACCACTGAGCCACACCCCAGGCCCTCACTGGGGGATTCTAGGCAGATGCTCTACCACTGAGCCACAGCCCAGCCCCTCACTGGGGGAGTCTAGACAGGGGCTCTACCACTGAGCCACAGCCCAGCCCCTCACTGGGGGACTCTAGACAGGGGCTCCACCACTGAGCCACACCCAGCCCCTCACTGGGGGACTCTAGACAGGGGCTCTACCACTGAGCCACACCCCAGCCCCTCACTGGGGGATTCTAGGCAGGGGCTCTACCACTGAGCCACACCCCAGCCCCTCACTGGGGGACTCTAGGCAGGTGACCACTGAGCCACACCCCAGCCCCTCACTGGGGGATTCTAGGCAGGGGCTCTACCACTGAGCCACACCCCAGGCCCTCACTGGGGGATTCTAGGCAGATGCTCTACCACTGAGCCACACCCCAGCCCCTCACTGGGGGACTCTAGGCAGGTGACCACTGAGCCACACCCCAGCCCCTCACTGGGGGATTCTAGGCAGGGGCTCTACCACTGAGCCACACCCCAGCCCCTCACTGGGGGACTCTAGGCAGGTGACCACTGAGCCACACCCCAGCCCCTCACTGGGGGATTCTAGGCAGGGGCTCTACCACTGAGCCACACCCCAGGCCCTCACTGGGGGATTCTAGGCAGATGCTCTACCACTGAGCCACACCCCAGGCCCTCACTGGGGGATTCTAGGCAGGTGCTCTACCAGTGAGCCATACCCCAGCCCCTCACTGGGGGATTCTAGGCAGAGGCTCTACCACTGAGCCACATCCAGCCCCTCACTGGGGGATTCTAGGCAGGGGCTACACCACTGAGCCACACCCCACCCCCTCACTGGGGAACTCTAGGCAGGGGCTCTACCACTGAGCCACACCCCAGCCCCTCACTGGGGGATTCTAGGCAGGTGTTCTACCACTGAGCACAGCCCAGCCCCTCACTGAGCACCTCCAGGCAACGGCTCTACCAACCACTGAGCCCCCACACCAGATGTCAGCCCAGAAATTCTCCTTTCCCGTATGCTTTGGTTAAGTCTTCAGAAATGGTGAAGATGGAGGAGAAGCCCGTGGGTGACAGAGCTGTGGTAATGGCTGACAAGGGCAGAGCTCGGTTTCCGTGACAGCGACGCACGGACTGACGTGGGTGTGGAGGTGTCTGTGGACCAGGAATTCTCTGCAGACCTGGATGACGGTTCCTCCCAGGCCTCCAGAGGTTCCTGCCGGGCCTTCAGGGTCAGTGAGCAGGGAGCATCCGGGGTTCCCTCAGGCCTGAAGCTGCAGGCACACTCCCAGTGGCCGCTGGCATCCCAGACGCGGAAGATTTGCCAGGCTTCCGGGCGTGGAGGTGTGTCCGTCTGCTGGGGGTGCGGAGGGGGAGCGCCGAGGCACCCCCCCGAAATCGGCAGCTTCCAGGAGAGGGGGCAGAGGCGGTGGAGCTGGCCTGCGCCGGCTGTGCCCCTTCTGCTCACGGGAAGGACGGAGGGGGACAGGAGAGAGACGGGTGCATGTGCCTGTGTGCGGAGGTGCGCGCGTGTGTGTAAATGTATACTTATGTACATACACGGTTTTGTTTCACAGTAGTTTTTAAATATTTACTTTTTATTTTATGTGTCTGAGTGTTTGCTGGCATGTGTGTCTGTGAACCACATATGTGTCACAAGTCACAAGAGGGTGTCCCATCCCTGGAACTGGAGTTACAGACGGTTGCGGGAGCTGGGAACCCAGGCTGTCCTCGGCCAGCACCCCCAGCCCCGAGCTGTGTCTGGCGGTGTCTGGGTGAGCAGAGCAGAGCAGGCTACCTTCTCTCCTGGCCTCCCGGGCTGAGCATCCTCCTCCAGAGACGGTGTGGGAAATGCTCAGTCAGTCAGCCCTGCCCTGATGTGTGAAGACCCAGGTTCACACTCCCAGAAGCCATCTGGAAACCTCAGGCTGGGGGCTGGGGGCTGGGGGCTGGGGGCTGGGGACTGGGGAGTGGCTCAGCAGCTTAGAGTGTTTGCAGTGCAGCCTTGAAGACACGTGCTCACACGCCAGCTCTCATGCAGAGCGGGGCCTGGGCATGCATGCCCCTGGGATGGGGATGCTGCCACAGGAGGGTTGCTGGGGACCCATGGCTATTGTCCTCATTCTAGGACCAGATGATAGGCTTTGTCTCTCGGGGACACCACAGAGAGTGACAGTACACATCAGCGTCATCCTGGCCCATGGGCAAACACCCACATGCACACACACCAAAACACACACAGACGCATGATGATGAGATGATGATGGATGATGGCGATGATGATGGTGATAGATGATGATAGATGATGATGGTGTTGATGATGATGATGATGGACAATGATGATGCTGATGGACAATGATGATGGATGATGTTGATGATGGATGATGATGATGGATGATGATGGATGATGGTGATGATGATGGATGACGATGGTGATGGTGGATGATGGTTGTGATGATGGTGTTGATCGTGATGGTGGTGATGGTGATGATGGATGATGATGATGGATAGTGATGGAGATGGATGATGATGGTGGTGATGATGATGTTGATGGTGATGATGATGGAGGATGATGATAGTGTTGATGGTGGTGATGATGGTGACAACAGTGATGACAAGCAGATCCCCAGAGGCTCACAGGCCCTGTATAGACTATGTGGTGACATTCTAGGTCAATTAGAGACTCCTTCTCAAGCAAAGAAAGAAAGACAGTGGAAGGCACCCGAGGACCAAAGCTGGAGGTTGTCCCTGATCATATACATACAGTGTCTTATGTACCAGTGCTCACACATTCGTGTGCAGGACACACTCAAAGGGAATGTGACATTTCACGTCACCGCCTGAGTCCGCCTTTGCTTTCTGGACACTTGACCTCGTGCCCTCTGACCCGGGGACAGCCGGACTGAGCTGAGGCCCGCGGGAGGGGGCTCTCTCCCCAGCCCAGCCTGAGGGGCTCAGGCCACACTGAGGTTCTCACAGGCTCAGAGGACGCTCGGGAGGAGGGAGAGCGGCTCGGGAGTCTTGTTCACCCCTGAGGGGAGCCGTGCTCACACCAGCTCTCCGAGCGTCCTCCCCGGGACAGAGCTGGTCTGGCGCCTGCGCTCCTGGGGAAGGACAGACAGACTCCTGGCCTACGGTGCGACCCCCATTCCTCGGCTGCTGACAGTGACAGCTTCCGTGTCCCTTGGAGAGCGTGGACACCGGGTGGGCATGAGGCCTCTGTGGGGGGCGCTGGGCTCCCCCGACCGGGAACCCTCCGTCCCGGCGCCAGGGTCCCGGCGCCAGGCTGGCCGCGCGGTGAGCATCTTCTCCGGTGTCCCCTCTGCCGCAGGTCCGCACCGGAGGCCTGAAGCCGCCTCAGCATGGCCGAGAGCCCTTGTTCGGCCCCTGTGCGCCTGCCCTGCACAGGGCCTGGGGACTGTGTCTGCTGGGCAGGGCCGGGTGCCAGGCCCTGCACGCCCCAGACCAGACCTACCTGCGCTCCTCACTCCTGCGCGGCGGGCGAGGCTGTGTGGCCTCTGCCTCAGTGTGCTGACCCGAGCAGTGGGTGTGACACGCCCCCGCCTTTACCCTGAAACTCTGCACAATCAGTGCGAACTTCAGGGGCAGCCGACTCTTTGGTCCCTTCTCTGTCCTCCCCGTGTCTTCCAGGGTCTCCCCCGCGCAGCCTCGTCTCCTCCGTCTGGGGCTCAGTCTCCCCTGCTCTTCACGCAGTCTACCCCAGGCTGGCCTTGCCCTTGCCCTGGACTCCTCCCGCCCTTTCCCGGCTGCCGGCTTATGAGATGCTGGGGATTGAACCCCAGACTTCACGAGTGTCAGGCCAGCGCCACCCAGTGAGCCTCACCCCCAGCCTGGCCTTCACTCTTGCCTGTGAATTCTGTGGCCTCCTGAAGAGGCCTGTGCTTTGCCAAGTGCACCTTGGGGACAGTCCGGAACTGCTCGAGGGAAGCGGGGAGCAAGCCAGCTCCCGCCTGTCCTCCCTCAGCTCCCACCGTCCTCCCTCAGCAGCTGGCTCCTCCCTCGGCCTGTCCCGTGTTACCTTGGGCAGGTCGTGAAGCCCAGGCTGGCCTGGAACCAAGGAGCTGAGGGGCGTGGCTTTCTATCCTGCCCCTCCTCCGCCCCCACACCTGGCTGCGCTTGGTCCTCCCAGGGTCCCCGGTGCTCCCTGCTTCCCTCCCGCCTCTTCTTCCCACAGGGCGTGGCGTCCCCTCCCTAACCCCCCCCCGCCCTTCCCCTTTCTGTGCCCCCGCCCGCGCCCACGGTGCCCTGGCCTCTGCAGACAGAACTGGCGCCCGCGGGTGTCTGTTCCCCACTGAACTCAACAAGGTCCGCCGTGAGCGAGCGGCCGTGTCCTCGGCCTCCCCCCTCCCCGGGGAGGGGCTGGCGCGGCTTCTCTCCCGGGGGCCACAGCGTCTCCTGGGCCCGGGCAGGCCCTGCCCCTCGCTCCCTGGCTTTGGTGCTCCCTCTCGCCCTCTCCTGCTGGACCACAGGCGCGGGGCAGCTGGCAGTGGGAGCCCCGGGCGGTGAGGGAGCTAAAGAGCCCGTTTTGATGACTCCTGCCTGCACACGAGTGTGTGTGTGTGTGAGTGTGTGTGCGTGTGTGCGTGTGTGCGTGTGTGTGTGTGCGCGCGTGTGTGCGTGCGTGCGTGCGTGCGTGTGTGCGTGTGTGTGTGTGTTTGAGTGTGTGTGCGTGTGTGCGTGCGTGTGTGCGTGTGTGTGTTTGAGTGTGTGCGTGCGTGCGTGTGTGTGTGTGTGTTTGAGTGTGTGTGTGTGTGTGTGTGTGTGTGTGTGTGTGTTTGAGTGTGATAGCCTGGGCAGCGGATTCTCCTCTTCCACCCCGGGGGGCGGGCGGTGAGCTTGGTCCCGGGCTTGGCGGCCCCGCAGCGTCCACTGCGCCTGCCAGCCTGAGCTCCTGCCCCTTCGGCCGTGGCCAGCCTGAGCAACTCCTGCCTGGGATGGGGGAGGGGAGGCTAGCCTGAGCTCCTGCCCCTTTGGCGGTGGCCAGCCTGGGCTCCTGTCTGGGATGGGGGCTAGCCTGAGCTCCAGTCTGGGATGTGGGGGGTAGCCTCAGCTTCTGCTCAGGATGAGGTGGCTTAGTCCCGCAGCCCCTCGGCTGAGGGGTCAGGAGAGGTCACCCGGACTTTGATTCTGTGCAGGGAAGAGCCGTCTCTCACCTCCGGCTCTGGCCAGGGTGGAGGCCAGCCCATAAAACTTTGGGAAGACGTGATGGCACCCGCCCCGCAGGGAGAGGGCCCGAGGAAGGCCTCCGCCGGCCAGCCGGGCTCCCAGGCTTCTGTCTGGGGTCTGGCGCCCCCCGGGCCCACGCCCTGTGTTCCCGGCACCCACCTCTTGGCTGCACACACCTCAGCCGGCCTGTCCGGCCCGCCCCGCCCCGCCGGGATCCGCACTTCTGTTGATTGTTGCTTGGGGCAGCCAACACACCTGCAGTGAGAGGGAGGAGGGCTGCCAGCACCCTCGCCCATGCCACCCCACCCAGGGCCGGATGCCATCCTTCCCCAGGCAAAGGTCTCCGGGCCATTTATAAGTGCTCCTTCCTCAGCCCACACTCCAGGACCTCTGAGGAGCGCGCGGGTGGCCAGAGCCCTCTCCCTGGGAGATGCTGGGGACCTGGACCTTGCTGCTGGCCCTCCAGCTCTGGACGCCCACCTTTGCCTCCTCCTCAACAGCTCTAAGTGAGTGACACCAGCCTGGCTCTGTCTGAGCTCCCTTCCCAAGGGAGGGTGGCAGCAGGGCGAGACTTCGGAGTTGGGGCTCCTGACCTCTGTGTTGGGGCTCCTGACTTCTGAGTTGGGGCTCCTGACCTCTGTGTTGGGGCTCCTGACCTCTGTGTTGGGGCTCCTGACTTCTGTGTTGGGGCTCCTGACCTCTGTGTTGGGGCTCCTGACTTCTGAGTTGGGGCTCCTGACCTCTGTGTTGGGGCTCCTGACTTCTGTGTTGGGGCTCTTGACTTCTGAGTTGGAGCTCCTGACCTCTGTGTTGGGGCTCCTGACCTCTGTGTTGGGGCTCCTGACTTCTGAGTTGGGGCTCCTGACTTCGGAGTTGGGGCTCCTTTGGCTTGGGTGCTGCAGGCCACTGAGCTGCGGGGCCAAGGCCTGCAGTGGGGCTGAGGCCTGTGGTGAGGCCTGCGGTGGGGCCTGTGGTGGGGCCGAGGCCTGCGGTGAGGCCTGTGGTGAGGCCGAGGCCTGTGGTGGGGCCAAGGCCTGTGGTGGGGCCGAGGCCTGCAGTGTGTGACCGTGGCCCACAGCAGGGCCGACAGAATCCATCCCTCCTGCCCTGCAGCCTTTTCTTACAGGACAAAGGGTCCTTTGGCCACCGTCGCATGCGGCTCCCCTCGGGCCGTGCCCACTCGGAGGTCGGAGGTCGGCGGTCGGCCTTCCAGACACGGAAGCCCGGGCAGGCTCAGGAGCTGGTGCTCGGCAGCCAGAGGCCGGGCTGGCGCTGACAGCGGGGGGTGGTCGGGTCCTCCTGGCCTCTTGATTTTGTCTTGCATTTTTGTGACAAGGTCTCCCCATGTGGCCCAGGCTAGTCTCCAACTCCCAGCGACCCTCCTGCCCCAGCTCCTCAGCGCTGGGGTGACAGGTGCATGCCATCACTCCTCCTGGCTCGTTTCCTGACTGGCTGAGCGCCGGGAAAGGGCCTCCGTCCTAACGGCTGAGGAGTGGGGAGGCCTTGGCTGTGGGCGGGGTGCGGGGTGCGTTGTGGGGGCAGTGTGGGTGTGGGGGCAGTGTGGGTGCGGGTGCTCTTCTCTGGGGCCTTCCATAGCCGCACCTGGTGTGTGACTGGTTCGAGGTTCCCTGACCCCCGAGCGTGCGCTTGGCGGTTAAGGCTGCCGGGGAAGGAGGCGGCCCGAGATGAAGGCCGCGGCGGGGCACGAGTCCCTGGGGCTGGAGCCCTGTGGCCGGTTCTCAGGAGCCGACTCTGACTCCCGACTCTGATGACTTGGGGAGCGGAGGGGACGGGCCACCAGGGGTGAAATGCCCCTCGGGAGTGTGAGCGCGCTGTGGCGCCGTGTCAGGCACAGGGCACGTTAGGAGGGCCACCCTATCGGCTCCTGGCTGTGGCTGTCTGCGGGGAGGGCGGGGGCGGGGACAGGGACGGGGTTGGTGGCAGCGGCATGGCCGGGGAAGCCGTCAGCAGGCCTCGGTCCCCGAGTGCCCAGAACGCGCCTCGCTGGTCCACCCGCCCTCTGCCGCTCAGACCCGAGAGCCCGCGGTTAGACACCCACTCCTGCAAGTGTCAAGAGCAGCTGGGGAAGGCGTCCCAGGAGGTGGGGGCAGGAGATTGTGGGTTCAAGGCCAGCACAGGCCACAGCGAGACCCCGCCTCAGAAACCGACAGGGGCGGTCAGGGACGTGGTTGGCAGAGGGCTCGCCAGCGTTGGCCAGGCAGGCGGCACAGCCCTGCAATCCCAGCACCTGAGAGGGGGTTCGAGGTCAGCCTTGGCTGCCTACCGAGCTGGGGGCCAGCCAGCTCAGCGAGACCTGGCTCAGACGTGCAAGCGTATCTCAGAGCTATTAAAAGCGTCAGGACTGTGTGAGGCCAGAACGGGCCCACAGGGGGGTTGTGTGAGGAAGGCAGGAGGGCTGAGGAGCTGAAGTTAGGAGAGGGCACCGCGAGTAACGCAAGGCCCCCACACGTGGCCTCCCGCTGCCTGATGGTCGGGCCTCGGCCGGACCCTCCGGCCCGCAGCCACACAGGCCGGCTCCTTGGGAGAACTTTGCAGGTCAAGTTCAGGACTCCCTGGCTGTTCCGTGTCGCTGTCCGGTTTGGGATACATGGGCATGGAGGGGAACCAGGGCAGAGGAATGATCTAGAAGTGGAGTGAGGCCTTGGTAGGAAAAGCACAGCAATGCAGGCATGCGTGTGCGTGTGTGTGTGTGTGTGTGTGTGTGTGTGTGTGTGTGTGTGTGACGAAGCCCGGACTTGCACACCCCTCAGGCTGTGTGGGCTAAGCACCGCTGCAGACGGCCCTGCCAGGCACACGGGGCGGGAGGCCTGGGGGTCCAGCCGGGCACCCAGCCAGCTCAGAACCAAGGCTCAGCCCGCGGCCACAGGCCCACGCCACCCATGCTGGCTCGAGGCTGGCTCTGGTCTCTCATACTGTTATCATTTGTATCTGGTTTTTGGCAGGGGAGCTTTGGTTTCTCCAGACAGGGTTTCTCTGTGTAGCCTTGGCTCTGTAGACCAGGCTGGCCTGAACTCGCCAAGATCCACCCGCCTCTGCCTCACGGGCGCAGCTGTTACTTGTTCGTCTTTGTTTAGGGTGTCCACGGCTTTCAGTGTGCACCTGTCCTAAGCGCCCAGACTCCGAAGGGCCTTCAGGAACAGGCACAATCCAGAATTCTGTGCTCTCCATGATGCCGGGGACACGGGCCAGAAAAAATGTTGGAAGTCAATGCAGGTATGGACACGGTGATGCGCCCCCGGGGCCCCGGAACTTGAGAGGCAAGAGTTCAAAAGCATCTGGAGGCCAGCCTGGGCTACAAGAGACTCTCTCTCTCTCTCTCTCACACACACACACACACAGAACGAGCATGAGTGTTTAGGGTGTGTCCCTCCCTGCTGACCCGGGGCCGGGACGGTTTGTCCTGGGGGACAGAGGGCTCCAGCCCCAGGCAAGCCAGCGACGGCTCAGCCTGGCCTCCTAACCCAGAGGCCGGAGGCCACAGTGCGCTCGGAGCCTCCAACACACACAACCCGAGGCAAAGGCAAGCAAGCGAGCCCGGCCTAGAAAGACGCGGCAGCGAGAGAAAGGCCGTAGCTGGGGTCCCGAGTTCAAGCTCTGGAACCCGAACAAGGAGGGGAGGAGAGCAGTGACCAGAGTCACCCCGACCACCCACACCTACTCCATGGCACAAGCCCACCCCTCATTAAACACACGCGCACGCAGGCACACACGGTATAGCCATGAAAACAGTAACAAGATTTAACGCACAAAAGGGAGAAGCCAGTGGGAGAAAGAGAAGCCTGAGCCTGCGGGTGAGGAGGAGGATGCGGGTGAGGAGGAGGCGACCTTTGAGTCCTCGTCGGGATGGAGAGGAAGCAAATCAGTGTAAAGTGTGTCATAAACTCTCTCACAGCACATACACCGGCCAGGACCAGCTCCTCCCGGAGCTTCTTGGGACCAGGCAGGTTGAGTAAAAAGTTTATGGGGCATTTAATGCGATGGGAACGGTGCGGGGAGAGCCACGCCCCACCTGGAGCGCCGCTGCCGGCCGGCCGGGCCCCACAGGGTGCCCACCGCGGGCAGTGTGGTCTGCACAGGGGCGCCAGCTTCCCAGGGTCTGGGGCCCCAGCTGGAGAAGCTCTGCCCGAGACACACAGGCGTGTCAGCTGAGCTGTGGGGCACCGTGCTCCCGGGAGCCCTGACCCACCATCTTAGCGCCTTCTCCCTGTGCTGCGACACAGGGGGAGGCACCTTCAGAAAGGCCTGCGGCTTGGTGGGCACCGCCCATCATGGCGGCCGGAGTGCCAGGCCTGAGGTTTGGCGGGCACCGCCCATCATGGCGGCCGGAGTGCCAGGCCTGAGGTTTGGCGGGCACCGCCCATCATGGCGGCCGGAGTGCCAGGCCTGAGGTTTGGCGGGCACCGCCCATCATGGCGGCCGGAGTGCCAGGCCTGAGGTTTGGCGGGCACCGCCCATCATGGCGGCCGGAGTGCCAGGCCTGCGGCTTGGTGGGCACCGCCCATCATGGCGGCCGGAGTGCCAGGCCTGAGGTTTGGCGGGCACCGCCCATCATGGCGGCCGGAGTGCCAGGCCTGAGGTTTGGCGGGCACCGCCCATCATGGCGGCCGGAGTGCCAGGCCTGAGGTTTGGCGGGCACCGCCCATCATGGCGGCCGGAGTGCCAGGCCTGAGGTTTGGTGGGCACCGCCCATCATGGCGGCCGGAGTGCCAGGCCTGAGGTTTGGCGGGCACCGCCCATCATGGCGGCCGGAGTGCCAGGCCTGAGGTTTGGCGGGCACCGCCCATCATGGCGGCCGGAGTGCCAGGCCTGAGGTTTGGTGGGCACCGCCCATCATGGCGGCCGGAGTGCCAGGCCTGAGGTTTGGCGGGCACCGCCCATCATGGCGGCCGGAGTGCCAGGCCTGAGGTTTGGCGGGCACCGCCCATCATGGCGGCCGGAGTGCCAGGCCTGAGGTTTGGCGGGCACCGCCCATCATGGCGGCCGGAGTGCCAGGCCTGAGGTTTGGCGGGCACCGCCCATCATGGCGGCCGGAGTGCCAGGCCTGAGGTTTGGCGGGCACCGCCCATCATGGCGGCCGGAGTGCCAGGCCTGAGGTTTGGCGGGCACCGCCCATCATGGCGGCCGGAGTGCCAGGCCTGAGGTTTGGCGGGCACCGCCCATCATGGCGGCCGGAGTGCCAGGCCTGAGGTTTGGCGGGCACCGCCCATCATGGCGGCCGGAGTGCCAGGCCTGAGGTTTGGCGGGCACCGCCCATCATGGCGGCCGGAGTGCCAGGCCTGAGGTTTGGCGGGCACCGCCCATCATGGCGGCCGGAGTGCCAGGCCTGAGGTTTGGCGGGCACCGCCCATCATGGCGGCCGGAGTGCCAGGCCTGAGGTTTGGCGGGCACCGCCCATCATGGCGGCCGGAGTGCCAGGCCTGAGGTTTGGCGGGCACCGCCCATCATGGCGGCCGGAGTGCCAGGCCTGAGGTTTGGCGGGCACCGCCCATCATGGCGGCCGGAGTGCCAGGCCTGAGGTTTGGCGGGCACCGCCCATCATGGCGGCCGGAGTGCCAGGCCTGAGGTTTGGCGGGCACCGCCCATCATGGCGGCCGGAGTGCCAGGCCTGAGGTTTGGCGGGCACCGCCCATCATGGCGGCCGGAGTGCCAGGCCTGAGGTTTGGCGGGCACCGCCCATCATGGCGGCCGGAGTGCCAGGCCTGAGGTTTGGCGGGCACCGCCCATCATGGCGGCCGGAGTGCCAGGCCTGAGGTTTGGCGGGCACCGCCCATCATGGCGGCCGGAGTGCCAGGCCTGAGGTTTGGTGGGCACCGCCCATCATGGCGGCCGGAGTGCCAGGCCTGAGGTTTGGCGGGCACCGCCCATCATGGCGGCCGGAGTGCCAGGCCTGAGGTTTGGCGGGCACCGCCCATCATGGCGGCCGGAGTGCCAGGCCTGAGGTTTGGCGGGCACCGCCCATCATGGCGGCCGGAGTGCCAGGCCTGAGGTTTGGTGGGCACCGCCCATCATGGCGGCCGGAGTGCCAGGCCTGAGGTTTGGCGGGCACCGCCCATCATGGAGGCTGGGCCCGGGTGGCCACAGGCAGGAAGCAGAGAGAGGCTGGCGCTGGTGCTCAGAGCGCTTTCTCCTCTTCTTAAATTACTAAATTATGTGGCTGCGGGCGCGTAGGCCTCAGGCCCCAGGAAGTCTGTTCTCTCTGCCATGCGGGTCCTGGGACTGGATGTGGGTTGCCGGGCTTGGTGGAGCCAGGCTGGAGCCGTCTCCCTTGGGAGTGACCCTCGGGCCTCCTGTATCACTGAGCCACGTTTCTCTGTTTTGAGACAGGCTCTGGCTAAGTCGCTTAGGCTGGCCTTGAACTCACTCTGTAGCCCGGGCCTCAAACGTGGGACCCTCTCTTCTCAGCCTGGCAGGCAGTTGGCATGCCAAGCCGACCCCACCAAGTCCAGCTTTGTTTAACTGTCACGTTGATCCTAAGAAAGACCTTTCAGGAACTTCCTGTCATGGGGACACTGAGACCCAGGGGTTACGCGTGGCATCTTCAAGAGGAGAAGCCCTGGTTTGAACCTGAGTCTTTGTGCTCCAGAGCCCATAGTTTCGCCACTTGGTCCACCAGGAGCACTCTGGGTCATTTTCCTGCGACAAATGAGCCCCAGCTGGCCTTCCCAAACAGCAGACTTCTTTTAAGGCAGGGAGGGTGGAAACTAGAGAGGGAGGTCTGGGACCCTTCCCTCAGCTTCTTGGGGACGCTTCCCTGCTGCTTTCAGCTTTGGGGGTTCGAACCTCTGCCTTGCCTGCTCCGGCACGGGTCAAACGCCTCTGCCCGAGCAGGTGCCGGGGCGAGGCCCACCACATAAAAAGTTTACGAGGGATTTCACGAGGTGGGAACAGGCTCTCCCCGCGATCGCCACCGTTTGGATCCCAGCCCGAATCTGCCCCAGGCCCTGAGTCTGACCGCAGCTGCGGAAGTTCTGCTGCTTCGGGTCACGCTCCCAGGAGCCGGGTCAGGGCTGTCCACGCCCAGGACACGCTGCCTAGTTTCATGTCAGCGCGACACGGCTAAGGCGAGGGGAGGGCCTCAGCTGAGGAGACCCCCCAGGAGATCCGGCTTAGGGAGGCCTGGGGGGCCCCGCCCGGCGGGCGAGCGTCCCGGCCTGGGTCCTTGCCGGGAGCCAGGAGCAGCGCCCTCCAGGCCTCTGCCTCAGCTCCTGCGGGGTCCTGCCTGCCTGGCTCCGCCTGGGTGGAGTTCTGCCCTGGCTTCCTCAGTGAGGAACAGTGAAGAGCCAGAGAAAGCAAGGCCTCCCTCAATGGGTGTCGCTGCAGAAGGGGCGGGCGCCGGCTTGAAGAAGGCCCCGGGAATGACAGCCAGGAAAGAGAAACAGAAAGGAGAGACAGGGAGAGGGGGAGACAGAGAGAGAGACAGGGAGAGGGGGAGACAGGGAGAGGGGGAGAGACAGAGAGAGGGGGAGAGACAGAGAGAGGGAGACAGGGAGAGGGGGAGACAGGGAGAGGGAGACAGGGAGAGGGGGAGACAGAGAGAGAGACAGGGAGAGGGGGAGACAGGGAGAGGGGGAGAGACAGGGAGAGGGGGAGAGACAGAGAGAGGGAGACAGGGAGAGGGAGACAGGGAGAGGGGGAGAGACAGAGAGAGGGGGAGAGACAGAGAGAGAGACAGGGAGAGGGGGAGAGACAGAGAGAGGGAGACAGGGAGAGGGGGAGAGACAGAGAGAGGGGGAGACAGGGAGAGGGGGAGAGACAGAGAGGGGGAGACAGGGAGAGACAGAGAGGGGGAGACAGGGAGAGGGGGAGACAGGGAGAGGGAGAGACAGAGAGAGGGGGAGACAGGGAGAGGGGGAGACAGGGAGGGGGGAAACAGAGAGAGAGACAGGGAGAGGGGGAGACAGGGAGAAGGGGAGACAGGGAGAGAGAGACAGGGAGAGGGGGAGACAGGGAGAGGGGGAGACAGGGAGGGGGAGACGGAGAGGAGGAGAGACAGAGAGAGAGGGAGAGATAGAGGGAGAGAGAGACAGAGATATAGAGAGATAGAGAGTCAGAGAGACATAGAGACAGAGATAGAGAGACATAGAGAGACAGAGACAGAGAGACAGAGAGAGGGAGAGAGAGTGGCTCCGTCTCACTCTCCGTCATGACTACCACAGAGATGAAGGACCTTACAGCAGGGACCTGAGGGCTGGGGCGTGGCTCAGCTGGTGAGCGCCTGCATGTGTGGGGTTGTGGGTTCGAGGCGCAGCAGCAGGGGTGGTGGTGCGCCCTGCCCTCCCGGTGCGTGGGTGGGAGAGACGGGAAGCTCCGGAGCCCACGGCCTGGGCTGTGCAGCTCAGGGACAGTCTGAAGGGAAGAGGGAGGAAGGGAAGCGAGGCCGGACCACTGAGCGCACGCTGGGCAGGAAGCGTCCACGCTGGGCAGGAAGCGTCCATGGCCCCTCAGGGTGCAGGGTGCTCGCAGCCGTGTGCTAGCCCACCTCGGGGTCCCCGAGCTCCCCACACACCGCGGGACGCCTGCCTGAGGCGCGGGTGGACAGGGTCGGGCGCTCGGGACCTCTTCTCCCGGGGGCCTTCTAGTAGTGGTCAACGCTCGCTCCCTAAGTGTGTGCAGCTCGCGCACCTGTCCTCTCCACCTTGGTTTTGGGGACGGGGTTTCCCAACTGAGCCGCACTGGCGGCTCGGGCCGCAGTCTGGCCGTGTCCTTGTCTCCTGTGCCGGGTTACGGCGGACGCGGCCTCACCTGGCTTTGCGCACGCGCTGGGGGCCTGAACTCAGGTCTTCAGGCTGCACAAGCCTCTCATCACGGCGCCATCTCCCGGCCTGTTTTCTGCCTTCCCCCCTTTCCCTCCCCCTTCCTTCCCTCTTCCTTCCTCCTTCCTTCATTTTCCTCATCACTTTCTCTCTCTCTCTCTCTCTCTCTCTCTCTCTCTCTCTCTCTCTCTCTCTCTCTCTTTGAGGTCTCACTATGTAGCTCAGGTTGCCCTGGAATCCACCCGGAGCCCAGGCATCTTCATACTTGCAGCGCTGCAGGCGTGAGCTATGCCTCCGCCCTGGAATCCGTCCCCTCCGGCGAGAGGAAGAAATGAAAACTGTAAACTGAGCAGGGCTGCCCTCCATATGCTTCTGACAGTTACCGCTGCTAATAAAATGAGGCGGCTCAAGCCAGATTAGAGCATATAAAGGCAGGTTTATGGGAACTGCTCTCGGGTGGGTTCCCCAGTCCCAGGGAAGGGAGGAAAGCCACCAGGAGGGGGGACAAGAGATCGAGGGGGGCAGGAGAAAGCATGCACACACAGAGAGAGGAGAGAGGGGAGGGGAGAGAGAGGAGAGGAGAGGAGAGGGGAGAGGAGAGGAGAGAGGGAGAGAGAGGAGAGGAGAGGAGAGGAGAGGAGGAGAGAGGGGAGGGGAGGGGAGAGGAGAGGAGAGGAGAGGAGAGGAGAGGAGGGGAGAGGAGAGAGGGGAGGGGAGAGGAGAGGAGAGGGGAGGGGAGAGGAGAGGGGAGAGGAGAGGAGAGAGGGAGAGAGAGGAGAGGAGAGGAGAGGAGGAGAGAGGGGAGGGGAGAGGAGAGGAGAGGAGAGAGGGGAGGGGAGAGGAGAAGAGAGGGGAGAGGACAGGGGAGGGGAGAGGAGAGGGGAGGGGAGAGGGGAGAGGAGATGAGAGGGGAGAGGACAGGGGAGGGGAGAGGAGAGGGGAGGGGAGAGGAGAAGAGAGGGGAGAGGACAGGGGAGGGGAGAGGAGAGGGGAGGGGAGAGGGGAGAGGAGATGAGAGGGGAGAGGACAGGGGAGGGGAGAGGAGAGGGGAGGGGAGAGGGGAGAGGAGAAGAGAGGGGAGAGGACAGGGGAGGGGAGAGGAGAGGGGAGGGGAGGGGAGGGGAGAGGGTAGGAGAGGGGAGGGGAGGGGAGAGGGGAGGGGAGAGGGGAGGGGAGAGGACAGAGAACAGAGGAGAGATGGAGAGAGAGAGAAGAGAGAGGAGAGGGGGAGGGGAGAGAGAGGAGAGAGAGGAGAGGGGGAGAGGAGAGGAGAGGGGAGGGGAGAGGACAGAGAACAGAGGAGAGATGGAGAGAGAGAGAAGAGAGAGGAGAGGGGGAGGGGAGAGAGAGGAGAGAGAGGAGAGGGGGAGAGGAGAGGGGAGGGGAGAGGACAGAGAACAGAGGAGAGATGGAGAGAGAGAGAAGAGAGAAGAGAGAGGAGAGGGGGAGGGGAGAGAGAGGAGAGGAGAGGCAGCCAGACTGTCTACACAGGGAAGAGTCTGGGGCTGGCAAGTTCAGGGCAGAGGGCGGCCATGCCAGCCATGGCCTGTTACCTGGGGGACCGAGGCATGCTGGGAGGACCTGGAGGCCAGGGCAGCGGCTCCCTCTGGTCCGAGTCCCAACAGTTCCGTGAGAAACCATGCCAACATGCTGAACTGACTAAGAAAGGCCCAAATGAGCTAGGCCAAGCGTGAGGACACAGAGCTGTGATTCTAGTTGAAGGCCGAGGCAGGAGGACTGTGAGTTCAAGTCTGCTCAGAGCTACACAGCAAGGACCTCCGAAAAGATGAAAGCAAAGCACACGCTTCTGGCCTCACAGACGGGCGTGTGGTCCCCCGAGGACCCCGGGGTTCCGGCTGGGGCTCTGGCGTGCGGACCCTCCAGGCAGGGGCCTTCCACTCATGGCCTTTCTTCAACGTCTCACACGGTCACTGCGGCTTGACAGTCATGACAGGACACTTGTGCGGCACATTTGAGACCGTCTCCATCCTCAGCTCTGTGAGTGTGTCAGGGGCTGAGGCAGGAGGATCTCTGTGAGTTCAAGGTCAGCCTCATCTACACAGTGAGTTCCAGGCCAGCCTAGTCTAGAAAGCAAATTCCAGGACATTGGAGTCTACACAGAAAAACTATCTTGAAAACACACACACACACACACACACACACACACACACACACACACGATCATTGTATCTTCTTGTAGAGGACTTAGAACAAAAGGAAAGCCTCTCACTCGTATAAACTTTAATATTTTCCTGAACTTACATTTATTCCCCGCCCAGTCGACTGCTGTGTCACCTCGGGAGCCAGGAACTGGACTGAGGATTTGGTCCAGCTGAGGCAAACGTGCCAGCTCTGGGTCAGAACCAGGCCCGGCGGCCGCGGAGCCCAGCATGCGGGGCCCCGGCTGGCCTCGCTGGGACCGAGTGTGTGTCAGCGGCCACTTTCTGCTGCGTCCACGGCTCTGTGAGACGGCCTGTCCAGGGGTCCGGTACACGGGGAGGCGCCGGGATTTGGTTTTTCGAGACAGGGTCTCTCTGTGTAGCCTTGGCTCCGTAGCCCAGGATGGCCGGCCTCCCCTGGACGTGAGCCACTGGGTCCAACTGCGTCTTTTTTGGCCCCACCCCGCCCCGCCCACACAGCCCCGCCCACACAGCCCCGCCCACCGCCCCTGCCCCGCCCCGCCCACACCATTCCGCCCCCACCACACCGACCCGCCCACCGCCCCACCCCCTGCCCCGCCCACACAGCCCCACCCCGCCCCGCCCAAACAGCCCCGCCCCGCCCACACAGCCCCCGCAGCCCCGCCCCGCCGGCCCCGTCCGAGAAGGCCTCCAGAGCCTCCCCCGTCGCGCGGTGCTCGGCGGCCTCGCGCCAAGGCGGGACCAGGGGCAGCCGGCGTGGGCAGCGGCGCGGCGGGGGCCACCGAGGCCCGTCCTTCCCGGCGCCGTCCCCGCCGCTCCTGTCCTCACAGCCGCCCACAGCCCCCGGCTCTGGGCTCTGGGTGCGACGGGCGTCTTCCGGGGGGGATGCCCACGAGTGGCGCAGCTGGGCCCTGAGGCAGACTGGTGGGTCCTGACAGGGGTGAGGTGACGGGTGAGAGGTGACGGGTGAGGTGACGGGTGAGAGGTGACGGGTGAGGTGACGGGTGAGGTGACGGGTGAGGTGACGGGGGTGAGGTGACAGGTGAGAGGTGACGGGTGAGGTGACGGGTGAGGTGACGGGTGAGGTGACAGGGGTGAGGTGACAGGTGAGAGGTGACAGGGGTGAGGTGACGGGTGAGAGGTGACGGGTGAGGTGACAGGTGAGAGGTGACGGGTGAGGTGACGGGTGAGGTGACGGGTGAGGTGACGGGTGAGGTGACGGGTGAGGTGACGGGTGAGGTGACGGGTGTGAGGTGACGGGTGAGGTGACGGGTGTGAGGTGACAGGTGAGAGGTGACGGGTGAGAGGTGACGGGTGAGGTGACAGGTGAGAGGTGACAGGTGAGGTGACGGGTGAGGTGACGGGGGTGAGGTGACAGGTGAGAGGTGACGGGTGAGGTGACGGGGGTGAGGTGACAGGTGAGAGGTGACGGGTGAGGTGACAGGTGAGAGGTGACAGGTGAGGTGACGGGTGAGGTGACGGGGGTGAGGTGACAGGTGAGAGGTGACGGGTGAGGTGACGGGTGAGGTGACGGGTGAGGTGACAGGGGTGAGGTGACAGGTGAGAGGTGACAGGTGAGGTGACAGGGGTGAGGTGATGGGTGAGGTGACGGGTGAGGTGACAGGGGTGAGGTGACAGGTGAGAGGTGACAGGTGAGGTGACAGGGGTGAGGTGATGGGTGAGGTGACGGGTGAGGTGACAGGGGTGAGGTGACAGGTGAGGTGACAGGGGTGAGGTGACGGGTGAGGTGACGGGTGAGGTGACGGGTGAGGTGACAGGGGTGAGGTGACAGGGGTGAGGTGACAGGGGTGAGGTGACAGGTGAGAGGTGACAGGTGAGGTGACAGGGGTGAGGTGACGGGTGAGGTGACAGGGGTGAGGTGACGGGTGAGGTGACGGGTGAGGTGACAGGGGTGAGGTGACAGGTGAGAGGTGACAGGTGAGGTGACAGGTGAGGTGACAGGGGTGAGGTGACAGGGGTGAGGTGACAGGTGAGGTGACGGGTGAGGTGACAGGTGAGAGGTGACGGGTGAGGTGACAGGGGTGAGGTGACGGGTGAGGTGACAGGGGTGAGGTGACGGGTGAGGTGACAGGGGTGAGGTGACAGGTGAGGTGACAGGTGAGAGGTGACGGGTGAGGTGACAGGGGTGAGGTGACAGGGGTGAGGTGACGGGTGAGGTGACAGGGGTGAGGTGACAGGGGTGAGGTGACAGGTGAGAGGTGACGGGTGAGGTGACAGGGGTGAGGTGACGGGTGAGGTGACGGGTGAGGTGACGGGTGAGGTGACAGGGGTGAGGTGACGGGTGAGGTGACAGGGGTGAGGTGACGGGTGAGGTGACGGGTGAGGTGACAGGTGTGAGGTGACAGGTGTGAGGTGACAGGGGTGAGGTGACGGGTGAGGTGACAGGTGTGAGGTGACAGGGGTGAGGTGACAGGTGTGAGGTGACAGGGGTGAGGTGACAGGGGTGAGGTGACGGGTGAGGTGACAGGGGTGAGGTGACGGGTGTGAGGTGACGGGTGTGAGGTGACGGGTGAGGTGACAGGGGTGAGGTGACAGGGGTGAGGTGATGGGTGAGGTGACAGGGGTGAGGTGACGGGTGAGGTGACAGGGGTGAGGTGACGGGTGAGGTGACGGGTGAGGTGACGGGTGTGAGGTGACGGGTGTGAGGTGACGGGTGAGGTGACAGGGGTGAGGTGACAGGGGTGAGGTGACGGGTGAGGTGACGGGGGTGAGGTGACGGGGGTGAGGTGACGGGGGTGAGGTGACGGGTGAGGTGACGGGTGAGGTGACGGGTGAGGTGACAGGGGTGAGGTGACAGGGGTGAGGTGACGGGTGAGGTGACAGGGGTGAGGTGATGGGTGAGGTGACAGGGGTGAGGTGACAGGGGAGAGGTGACGGGTGTGAGGTGACGGGTGTGAGGTGACAGGGGTGAGGTGACAGGGGTGAGGTGACAGGGGTGAGGTGACGGGTGAGGTGACAGGCGTGAGGTGACAGGCGTGAGGTGACAGGCGTGAGGTGACAGGGGTGAGGTGACAGGTGTGAGGTGACAGGTGTGAGGTGACAGGGGTGAGGTGACAGGGGTGAGGTGACAGGGGTGAGGTGACAGGGGTGAGGTGACGGATGAGGTGACAGGGGTGAGGTGACAGGCCTGAGGTGACAGGCCTGAGGTGACAGGCGTGAAGTGACAGGTGAGGTGACAGGTGTGAGGTGACAGGTGTGAGGTGACAGGGGTGAGGTGACAGGTGAGGTGACAGGGGTGAGGTGACAGGGGTGAGGTGACAGGGGTGAGGTGACAGGTGAGGTGACAGGGGTGAGGTGACAGGGGTGAGGTGACGGGTGAGGTGACGGGTGTGAGGTGACGGGTGAGGTGACAGGGGTGAGGTGACAGGGGTGAGGTGACGGGTGTGAGGTGACAGGGGTGAGGTGACAGGGGTGAGGTGACGGGTGAGGTGACAGGCGTGAGGTGACGGGTGAGGTGACAGGCCTGAGGTGACAGGCCTGAGGTGACAGGCCTGAGGTGACAGGCCTGAGGTGACAGGCCTGAGGTGGAAGCTCAGCTGGGATTTCATCTCCCTGGCGGCTGCGGAGCCGAGCGTTTCTTTAGGGCTTCTCTGCCCTTGAGGCTCCTTGTTGAGCCTTCTGCGTCTGCGCGGGGCTGAAGTGGCGTTTGGCTGGGTGGGGCCTCCTGTTTTGGGTTCTTCATGGTTCTGGGTGTCAGCCTCCGGGCGGCTGTGGCGCTGGGGAAGGCCCTTTCCCAGCCTTCGGGCTGGCGGCGCCCTGGCCTTGCAGGGGCGGCTCAGTTTCCCCAGGCCCACTCCTTCCTGGTCTCAGGCCCGAGCTGCGCTGTGCAGGGCGACGTCTCCTGGGCCGAGGCATTCAGGCCGCTCCCGCGCGCTCTCCTGCCGGTTCCGGGCGCCTGGCTCTGGGCTGAGCTCGTGTGTGGGCTCGTGTGTGAGCTCGTGTGTGGGCTCGTGTGTGGGCTCGTGTGTGGGCTCGTGTGTGAGCTCGTGTGTGGGCTCGTGTGTGAGCTCGTGTGTGGGCTCGTGTGTGGGCTCGTGTGTGGGCTCGTGTGTGGGCTCGTGTGTGGGCTCGTGTGTGGGCTCGTGTGTGGGCTCGTGTGTGGGCTCGTGTGTGGGCTCGTGTGTGAGCTAGTGTGTGGGCTCGTGTGTGGGCTCGTGTGTGGGCTCGTGTGTGAGCTAGTGTGTGAGCTCGTGTGTGAGCTCGTGTGTGAGCTCGTGTGTGAGCTAGTGTGTGAGCTCGTGTGTGGGCTCGTGTGTGGGCTCGTGTGTGGGCTCGTGTGTGGGCTCGTGTGTGGGCTCGTGTGTGGGCTCGTGTGTGAGCTCGTGTGTGGGCTCGTGTGTGAGCTAGTGTGTGGGCTCGTGTGTGGGCTCGTGTGTGGGCTCGTGTGTGAGCTAGTGTGTGAGCTCGTGTGTGGGCTCGTGTGTGAGCTCGTGTGTGAGCTCGTGTGTGGGCTCGTGTGTGAGCTCGTGTGTGAGCTCGTGTGTGGGCTCGTGTGTGGGCTCGTGTGTGAGCTAGTGTGTGAGCTCGTGTGTGGGCTCGTGTGTGAGCTCGTGTGTGAGCTCGTGTGTGGGCTCGTGTGTGGGCTCGTGTGTGAGCTAGTGTGTGAGCTCGTGTGTGAGCTCGTGTGTGGGCTCGTGTGTGGGCTCGTGTGTGGGCTCGTGTGTGGGCTCGTGTGTGAGCTCGTGTGTGGGCTCGTGTGTGGGCTCGTGTGTGAGCTAGTGTGTGAGCTCGTGTGTGGGCTCGTGTGTGAGCTCGTGTGTGAGCTCGTGTGTGGGCTCGTGTGTGGGCTCGTGTGTGAGCTAGTGTGTGAGCTCGTGTGTGAGCTCGTGTGTGGGCTCGTGTGTGGGCTCGTGTGTGGGCTCGTGTGTGGGCTCGTGTGTGAGCTCGTGTGTGGGCTCGTGTGTGGGCTCGTGTGTGAGGTGCCCTCAGAGGCAAGAACAGGACACTGGCACCTGGGCTGGAGCTCAGGCAGCTGTGAGCCGCCCGTGGGCGCCGGGACCGCCCCGGTCCTGGAGGGCCACACCCTCTGCTGGCACGCGGCCTCCCGAGGTGGGGTCTGCGGCCTCCCGAGGTGGGGTCTGCGGCCTCCCGAGGTGGGGTCTGCGGCCAGCGCGGGCTCCCTGACTGCGGGCTCCCTGACTGCGGGCTCCCTGACTGACTGCGGGCTCCCTGACTGACTGCGGGCTCCCTGACTGACTGCGGGCTCCCTGACTGACTGCGGGCTCCCTGACTGCGGGCTCCCTGACTGACTGCGGGCTCCCTGACTGCGGGCTCCCTGACTGACTGCGGGCTCCCTGACTGACTGCGGGCTCCCTGACTGCGGGCTCCCTGACTGCGGGCTCCCTGACTGCGGGCTCCCTGACTGACTGCGGGCTCCCTGACTGACTGCGGGCTCCCTGACTGACTGCGGGCTCCCTGACTGACTGCGGGCTCCCTGACTGCGGGCTCCCTGACTGCGGGCTCCCTGACTGCGGGCCCCCTGACTGACTGCGGGCTCCCTGACTGCGGGCTCCCTGACTGACTGCGGGCTCCCTGACTGCGGGCTCCCTGACTGACTGCGGGCTCCCTGACTGACTGCGGGCTCCCTGACTGACTGCGGGCTCCCTGACTGACTGCGGGCTCCCTGACTGACTGCGGGCCCCCTGACTGACTGCGGGCTCCCTGACTGACTGCGGGCTCCCTGACTGACTGCGGGCTCCCTGACTGACTGCGGGCTCCCTGACTGCGGGCTCCCTGACTGACTGCGGGCCCCCTGACTGACTGCGGGCTCCCTGACTGACTGCGGGCTCCCTGACTGACTGCGGGCTCCCTGACTGACTGCGGGCTCCCTGACTGCGGGCTCCCTGACTGACTGCGGGCTCCCTGACTGACTGCGGGCTCCCTGACTGCGGGCTCCCTGACTGACTGCGGGCTCCCTGACTGACTGCGGGCTCCCTGACTGACTGCGGGCCCCCTGACGGCGCTGCGGGCTCCCTGACTGACTGCGGGCTCCCTGACTGACTGCGGGCTCCCTGACTGACTGCGGGCTCCCTGACTGCGGGCTCCCTGACTGACTGCGGGCTCCCTGACTGCGGGCTCCCTGACTGACTGCGGGCTCCCTGACGGCGCTGGCGGGCTGGCGGGGGCCTCAAGCCGGCTCCCCTTCCCGGAGCTGGGTGAGTCACCTCCCCGCTCTTATTTGCATGATGAGGGCCCTGGGCTTCACTTTACGCAAGCGCTCTGTGGGGCGCCTCCCCGACCCCTTTTCTTGTTCTGAGGCAGGGTCTCCGGAAACCCTGCTGGCCTCGGGCCGCTGGCCAGTGAGGAGAACCCCGCCGCGAGGCTGGCGAGGCCGGCGAGGCTGGCGAGGCTGGCGCGAGGCTGGCGAGGCTGGCGAGGCTGGCGCGAGGCTGGCGAGGCTGGCGAGGCTGGCGAGGCTGGCGAGGCTG
Organism: Meriones unguiculatus; assembly: GCF_030254825.1. Taxonomy (NCBI): domain Eukaryota; kingdom Metazoa; phylum Chordata; class Mammalia; order Rodentia; family Muridae; genus Meriones; species Meriones unguiculatus. Next base: position 948,016 of record NC_083362.1, on the reverse strand, counting down.
GCGAGGCTGGCGCGAGGCTGGCGAGGCTGGCGCGAGGCTGGCGAGGCTGGCGAGGCTGGCGAGGCTGGCGCGAGGCTGGCGAGGCTGGCGCGAGGCTGGCGAGGCTGGCGAGGCTGGCGCGAGGCCGGCGAGGCTGGCGAGGCCGGCGAGGCTGGCGCGAGGCTGGCGAGGCTGGCGAGGCTGGCGAGGCTGGCGCGAGGCTGGCGAGGCTGGCGAGGCTGGCGAGGCTGGCGCGAGGCTGGCGAGGCTGGCGCGAGGCTGGCGAGGCCGGCGAGGCTGGCGAGGCTGGCGCGAGGCTGGCGAGGCTGGCGCGAGGCTGGCGAGGCTGGCGAGGCTGGCGCGAGGCCGGCGAGGCCGGCGAGGCCGGCGAGGCTGGCGAGGCCGGCGAGGCTGGCGAGGCTGGCGAGGCTGGCGAGGCTGGCGCGAGGCTGGCGAGGCTGGCGAGGCTGGCGAGGCTGGCGCGAGGCTGGCGAGGCTGGCGAGGCTGGCGAGGCTGGCGCGAGGCTGGCGAGGCTGGCGAGGCTGGCGAGGCTGGCGCGAGGCTGGCGAGGCTGGCGAGGCTGGCGCGAGGCTGGCGAGGCTGGCGAGGCTGGCGAGGCTCTGCGGCTTTGTTTCCTCGCGGGGTTATTTACTTTCCTGCTGCTCACAGCGCCCTGCCGGCCGCGCCGGGGCTGGGATGCGCTTTTGCAGCCCGGCCTGCCTGGATTTGTGCAGTTGCTGTTAGCAGTCCCCGGGAGGGAAGGTGGGGCAGTCGCCGTCTGGTCAACACAGAAGCAGAGAGAGCTTAGGGCGTCGTGGGTGCTGGCAATAGGAGACATCAAGAACAAAGCAAGTGTCACTGGACAGCTGTGCCCTAACCCAGCGGTCACCATGTCCCCCATCCCAAAAGAGAAGGCAGGAAGCAGGAAGTGTTAAAGAAAACGGAATTTACTCCTCGTTTGGCCACATAAGACCGAGGGGGAGCCTGACTTTCCTCTGCTCGCCTGTGGTAGTCCTGTCAGGAATCTGTGAAGCTGAGACGCGGCTGCTAGCAGACAGGGCTGTGTGGACACGAGCCTGCACTCCCAGCGCTGGGGACACTGAGGCAGGACGATCTTGACTGTCCCCCACCCCAGGCAGGGTCTCTCTGTGTAGCCTCGGCCGCCCTGGAACTCGCTCTGCCGACCAGGCTGGCCTCGAGCTCACAGTGAGGTATGTGCTGGGCAAGACCTCTCCCAGCCCATCCCTCCCTCCTCCACCTTCCTGCCTCAGCCTCCCGCACGCCTGAGCTGCTGCCCACCCCCTTCCGCGTGCTGACGAGGGGCCCAGAGCTTCGCAGCCACTGGGTGCTATGAGGAATTACACGATGCCACAGATCTGGGGGGGAGGGGCCTGGGGAGGGTAGAGGCAGTGAGTGTGCCATGAGGGCAAGGGTGGGGGGGGGCGAAGCTGGGACAGAGAGACCGGCAGGGCTGGGGTGGCAGAGGTCCTTTTCTCCCCCATCCCCACCTCCCGCACACCTGGCGCCCTGGGTGGAGGTGATGACAGAAGACGTTGCCAGGTTCGAGGGCCCCTAACGAGCTGTACCCGCCCACCCAGCCTCAAGCTGGCGATCCTCCTGACCCAGCCACCTGCCCACCCCTCTCATGTCCCACTGGGTTGGGGAGGATCTGGTTGATTTGTCCTTGATGTGGGGGTCCTGGGGTTGGCCCCAAGCAACAGAGAGCAGTTTCCCCTGGGAGCGGGCACAGAGCTGAGAAGCAGTCTGTGACACTGCGGCTCCAGAAGGCGCTGCCTCTGGGAGGGGAGGGGAGCAAATGGGGGGCGCAGGAGGAGGCAGCCGGGCAGTGTCCTTTGACCAAGAGGGCGAAGAAGAAGAGGCATTTGGTGGGAGGATTCCTCCATCAGGCAAGACAAGTTATTTTACTAAGACTCTCTCTCTTAAATTTTTTTAAAAAATTTTTATTCTTTACCAACATTTCACCTCGACCACAGTTTTCCCTATGTCCGTTCCTCCTCTGTCCCCCTTAAAAGACAAAACAAAGAGCAGGCCTCCAAGGAACAGAGCTGAACACGGGGGAACAAATCACAGGACTAGACACAGGCTGGAGGAGGCAGCGCGGCAGGAAAGGGCTCACGAGCGGGGTGGGGGCAGAGACACCCGCTCCCACGGTTAGGGTCACACAAGGCCAGCTCGGCACCACCCGCGTCTGCAGAGACAGCTGCAGTCTGCCGGCCCAGCGCACCCAGCCGAGCTGGTCCCTGAACTTCCTCTCTGTCTGCCCTCCAGCCCTGGCCCTCTCTCTCTCTCTCTCTCTCTCTCTGCCCTCCAGCCCTCGGCCCTCTCTCTCTCTCTCTCTCTGCCCTCCAGCCCCCCGGCTGCCTTCCTGCACACACACACACACACACACACCCCAAGGGAGGCCCAACACCGTCCTGGCAGCTGGCCGCTCCCCCCTCTCACCCCGGTTAGGCTGAACAAGACACACCTTAGCTCAGGGAGGAAAGATGGAGAAAATCAAACACTTACTAACTTTTTCTTTCTTTAAGGTCGAGACAGGTGTCTCAGTGGTGAAACATTTGCCTAACAGGAAACCAAACCAAACATAAAAACAAACACCAACCAACCAACCAAAAAACGCAAACGAAAAGCAAACCAGGCGTGGCAGCACAGCCTGTCACCCCAGCCACGTGGGCGGCTAAAGCAGGTGGACTGAAAGTCCAGGGCCAGCCTGGGGTTCACAGCAAGTTTCAGGCCAGTCAAGGTAACCAGGGGAAAAGGGTGTGGCCGACACAGACACCGCCCGCCTTCCTTTTCCCAGCACTAGGATTGACCCATGTCGCCACACGGGATGTCTCTCGGTCACTGTTAGGCCCTGACAGAGCTGTGGGACAGAGCTGTTCTCCGTCACCACAGGCAGCCCCGTTTCCGGGGCCCCTAGGACAGTCACACAGAGGTGAATGTCCATCCGTGCCCTGTAGGCGCTGCGTGCCAGCCCCGGCTTCTGGATCTTGTGCTTTGCAGAACAGTGAAGGATGCAAACCCAACAGCCATTCAGAGTGATTCAGGCAGAGTGTAAAAATGCCCAAGGCTGTAGGAATTATAAACCGTGAATTACAAATGCATGTAAAAGGCTGACACATGGCATACAGTTTCCTTTCCCTTTGAGGTTTGGTTTTGTTTTGTTTAGAGTACTAAGAAGTGAACACAGGACAAGAGCTCCACCACTGAGCCACACCCAGCCCCTCACTGAGGGATTCTAGGCAGGGGCTACACCACTGAGCCACACCCAGCCCCTCACTGAGGGATTCTAGGCAGGGGCTACACCACTGAGCCACACTCAGCCCCTCACTGAGGGATTCTAGGCAGGGGGCCTACCACTGAGCCACACTCAGCCCCTCACTGGGGGTTTCTAGGCAGGGGCTCTACCACTGAGCCACACCCCAGCCCCTCATTGGGGGATTCTAGGCAGGGGCTCTACCACTGAGCCACACCCCAGCCCCTCACTGGGGGATTCTAGGCAGAGGCTACACCACTGAGCCACACCCCAGCCCCTCACTGGGGAATTCTAAGCAGGGGCTATACCACTGAGCCACACCCCAGCCCCTCACTGGGGGACTCTAGGCAGGGGCTCTACCACTGAGCCACACCCCAGCCCCTCACTGGGATATTCTTTTCAGGTACCCTCCCTCCGAGCTGGCTGTCTCCTAGCCAGTGAGTCTCTTTTCCGTGGCCTTTCCTTCTCTCTGGCCATCAGCCCAGAGGCACCAGTGTGAATAGCTGTGTTCCATGGGAGAAGGTGCTGCAAGTCCCGAGCCACAGGGCCACGGCAGGCGGGGCTGCACGGCCACGGGGGCATGGCAGGCAGAGCTGTCATCTGCCCTGGCTGTGGGGCAAAGGACAGAGGGGAGGACCACCGGACTCCTGCAGCAGCCACAGTCTTCCAGCAAGGGCGTGTAAGCATCTAGCGAGGAAAAACACAGGGAGACTGGGCCATGGAGTCGAGGGGTTCCCGAGGCTCTTCGGGGGATTCTAGGGCTAAATTCAACATAAAGAATGAGGAAGACGGGCTGAGGACACACGGTGGGTGTGAGCCATGAGGTGAACAAAAGTGTGAATCCAGGGACTGTGCCTGACACTCACAGACTATGATGAGAGACAGTACATGAAATTCACTATGAGGAAGGAGCGGGGACCGCTGGGCTAGGGCAGTGAACAGAGCTCATCTATCTTTGCCACCTGTCACGCCACACTCCCAACTACCCAAGTGGTGAAAGATATCATATCACGGACATAGCTGACCAAACACAACAGAAGCTCCAGGAGAGGAAGGGGATCAGGGCGTTAGCTGGTAAACATGACCCGGTATCCTAAACGGGAAAGAAAGCCCAGTGCTTTAATCTGGAGGCAAAGCAAGAATATTACTTCCTCAAGAAGAAAAAACACAGGCATGACGACAGATTAATGAATCACCCTCCTCTCTGGTTTCTTCATCATTGCAGGTAGGACGACTCCTCCTGAGACAACTCCAACCTCCCCCGGAGGCCCGAGTACGACCCAGGGAACTCAATCCGCTCAGACCACGCAAACGACAGGCTTCACACTGGAGTCTACACTCACCCCAGGCGGCTCGGTTTCCACAGGAACCACTGCACCCCAGGACACCTCCTTACCCACAGCCCTCACCGACGAACCTACAACCTCTCCAGCCAGCCACGTTTCCACAGGTGTAACCCAACCATCTGAGAGTTCTCACACAACAGGCTTCACTCAGGAGACTACAGTCATCCCCACAGGCTCCCTTCCCACAGAAACACATGGAACTCCGGAGACCTTGACCTCCACGGCCCTGACTGACCAATCTACCACCTCACCCGTCCTCCCAAAATCAACACCAGAAAGTCCAGCGACTCAGACCTGGCCAACAGTGTTCTCTCCGGGGTCGACGACCTCGCCAACAGGCTCAGGGTCCACGCACACTGCTGTGACTCCTGAGAACACTCACACCACATCTCGGCAGGAGGCAGCAACAACCTCCCCAGGAGGCCCGATTTCCACTCCTGGAAGTCAGCCCACTGACACGGCCCACACAACAACCTCCTCTGGTGAAACAGGCACTTCACAAAGCACAGCAGGTTCCCCTTCAACCGCCGTCTCCCCCGACGCCACCCTCAGCTCAGCCTTCACCCAGACACCCACACAGTCTCCAAGCAGCCTGTTCCCAACAGCAGCAACTCAAACAACGGAGACCTCCCAAACAGTCGTCACCCAGGACACTACACCCTTCCAAACCAGCTCAGGGTCCACAGGAACAGCGGCGCCTCCTGAGACCTCCTACACCTCAGCTGCGCCTGAGCCATCTTCCACCGCCCCAAGAGTCTCCATTTCAACACAAGCAACTGAAGGAGCCGACACGTCACCAACAGTCGCCACTCACGGATCCACAGCCTCCCCTACAGGCTCAGGGTCCACCGAGAGAACTGCGTCTCCTGAGAACACCCACACCCCATCTCAACCTGAGGCAACTCCAACCTCCCCCGGAGGCCCGAGTACGACCCAGGGAACTCAATCCGCTCAGACCACGCAAACGACAGGCTTCACACTGGAGTCTACACTCACCCCAGGCGGCTCGGTTTCCACAGGAACCACTGCACCCCAGGACACTTCCTTACCCACAGCCCTCACCGACGAACCTACAGCCTCTCCAGCCAGCCACGTTTCCACAGGTGTAACCCAACCATCTGAGAGTTCTCACACAACAGGCTTCACTCAGGAGACTACAGTCATCCCCACAGGCTCCCTTCCCACAGAAACACACGGAACTCCTGAGACCTTGACCTCCACGGCCCTGACTGACCAATCTACCACCTCACCCGTCCTCCCAAAATCAACACCAGAAAGTCCAGGGACTCAGACCTGGCCAACAGTGTTCTCTCCGGGGTCGACGACCTCGCCAACAGGCTCAGGGTCCACGCACACTGCTGTGACTCCTGAGAACACTCACACCACATCTCGGCAGGAGGCAGCAACAACCTCCCCAGGAGGCCCGATTTCCACTCCTGGAAGTCAGCCCACTGACACGGCCCACACAACAACCTCCTCTGGTGAAACAGGCACTTCACAAAGCACAGCAGGTTCCCCTTCAACCGCCGTCTCCCCCGACGCCACCCTCAGCTCAGCCTTCACCCAGACACCCACACAGTCTCCAAGCAGCCTGTTCCCAACAGCAGCAACTCAAACAACGGAGACCTCCCAAACAGTCGTCACCCAGGACACTACACCCTTCCAAACCAGCTCAGGGTCCACAGGAACAGCGGCGCCTCCTGAGACCTCCTACACCTCAGCTGCGCCTGAGCCATCTTCCACCGCCCCAAGAGTCTCCATTTCAACACAAGCAACTGAAGGAGCCGACACGTCACCAACAGTCGCCACTCACGGATCCAAAGCCTCCCCTACAGGCTCAGGGTCCACCGAGAGAACTGCGTCTCCTGAGAACACCCACACCCCATCTCAACCTGAGGCAACTCCAACCTCCCCCGGAGGCCCGAGTACGACCCAGGGAACTCAATCCGCTCAGACCACGCAAACGACAGGCTTCACACTGGAGTCTACACTCACCCCAGGCGGCTCGGTTTCCACAGGAACCACTGCACCCCAGGACACCTCCTTACCCACAGCCCTCACCGACGAACCTACAGCCTCTCCAGCCAGCCACGTTTCCACAGGTGTAACCCAACCATCTGAGAGTTCTCACACAACAGGCTTCACTCAGGAGACTACAGTCATCCCCACAGGCTCCCTTCCCACAGAAACACACGGAACTCCTGAGACCTTGACCTCCACGGCCCTGACTGACCAATCTACCACCTCACCCGTCCTCCCAAAATCAACACCAGAAAGTCCAGGGACTCAGACCTGGCCAACAGTGTTCTCTCCGGGGTCGACGACCTCGCCAACAGGCTCAGGGTCCACGCACACTGCTGTGACTCCTGAGAACACTCACACCACATCTCGGCAGGAGGCAGCAACAACCTCCCCAGGAGGCCCGATTTCCACTCCTGGAAGTCAGCCCACTGACACGGCCCACACAACAACCTCCTCTGGTGAAACAGGCACTTCACAAAGCACAGCAGGTTCCCCTTCAACCGCCGTCTCCCCCGACGCCACCCTCAGCTCAGCCTTCACCCAGACACCCACACAGTCTCCAAGCAGCCTGTTCCCAACAGCAGCAACTCAAACAACGGAGACCTCCCAAACAGTCGTCACCCAGGACACTACACCCTTCCAAACCAGCTCAGGGTCCACAGGAACAGCGGCGCCTCCTGAGACCTCCTACACCTCAGCTGCGCCTGAGCCATCTTCCACCGCCCCAAGAGTCTCCATTTCAACACAAGCAACTGAAGGAGCCGACACGTCACCAACAGTCGCCACTCACGGATCCACAGCCTCCCCTACAGGCTCAGGGTCCACCGAGAGAACTGCGTCTCCTGAGAACACCCACACCCCATCTCAACCTGAGGCAACTCCAACCTCCCCCGGAGGCCCGAGTACGACCCAGGGAACTCAATCCGCTCAGACCACGCAAACGACAGGCTTCACACTGGAGTCTACACTCACCGGAGGCGGCTCGGTTTCCATAGGAACCACTGCACCCCAGGACACCTCCTTACCTACAGCCTCACCAGCCAGCCACGTTTCCACAGGCGTAACCCAACCATCTGAGAGTTCTCACACAACACGCTTCACTCAGGAGACTACAGTCATCCCCACAGGCTCCCTTCCCACAGAAACACACGGAACTCCTGAGACCTTGACCTCCACGGCCCTGACTGACCAATCTACCACCTCACCCGTCCTCCCAAAATCAACACCAGAAAGTCCAGCGACTCAGACCTGGCCAACAGTGTTCTCTCCGGGGTCGACGACCTCGCCAACAGGCTCAGGGTCCACGCACACTGCTGTGACTCCTGAGAACACTCACACCACATCTCGGCAGGAGGCAGCAACAACCTCCCCAGGAGGCCCGATTTCCACTCCTGGAAGTCAGCCCACTGACACGGCCCACACAACAACCTCCTCTGGTGAAACAGGCACTTCACAAAGCACAGCAGGTTCCCCTTCAACCGCCGTCTCCCCCGACGCCACCCTCAGCTCAGCCTTCACCCAGACACCCACACAGTCTCCAAGCAGCCTGTTCCCAACAGCAGCAACTCAAACAACGGAGACCTCCCAAACAGTCGTCACCCAGGACACTACACCCTTCCAAACCAGCTCAGGGTCCACAGGAACAGCGGCGCCTCCTGAGACCTCCTACACCTCAGCTGCGCCTGAGCCATCTTCCACCGCCCCAAGAGTCTCCATTTCAACACAAGCAACTGAAGGAGCCGACACGTCACCAACAGTCGCCACTCACGGATCCACAGCCTCCCCTACAGGCTCAGGGTCCACCGAGAGAACTGCGTCTCCTGAGAACACCCACACCCCATCTCAACCTGAGGCAACTCCAACCTCCCCCGGAGGCCCGAGTACGACCCAGGGAACTCAATCCGCTCAGACCACGCAAACGACAGGCTTCACACTGGAGTCTACACTCACCCCAGGCGGCTCGGTTTCCACAGGAACCACTGCACCCCAGGACACCTCCTTACCCACAGCCCTCACCGACGAACCTACAGCCTCTCCAGCCAGCCACGTTTCCACAGGTGTAACCCAACCATCTGAGAGTTCTCACACAACAGGCTTCACTCAGGAGACTACAGTCATCCCCACAGGCTCCCTTCCCACAGAAACACACGGAACTCTTGAGACCTTGACCTCCACGGCCCTGACTGACCAATCTACCACCTCACCCGTCCTCCCAAAATCAACACCAGAAAGTCCAGGGACTCAGACCTGGCCAACAGTGTTCTCTCCGGGGTCGACGACCTCGCCAACAGGCTCAGGGTCCACGCACACTGCTGTGACTCCTGAGAACACTCACACCACATCTCGGCAGGAGGCAGCAACAACCTCCCCAGGAGGCCCGATTTCCACTCCTGGAAGTCAGCCCACTGACACGGCCCACACAACAACCTCCTCTGGTGAAACAGGCACTTCACAAAGCACAGCAGGTTCCCCTTCAACCGCCGTCTCCCCCGACGCCACCCTCAGCTCAGCCTTCACCCAGACACCCACACAGTCTCCAAGCAGCCTGTTCCCAACAGCAGCAACTCAAACAACGGAGACCTCCCAAACAGTCGTCACCCAGGACACTACACCCTTCCAAACCAGCTCAGGGTCCACAGGAACAGCGGCGCCTCCTGAGACCTCCTACACCTCAGCTGCGCCTGAGCCATCTTCCACCGCCCCAAGAGTCTCCATTTCAACACAAGCAACTGAAGGAGCCGACACATCACCAACAGTCGCCACTCACGGATCCACAGCCTCCCCTACAGGCTCAGGGTCCACCGAGAGAACTGCGTCTCCTGAGAACACCCACACCCCATCTCAACCTGAGGCAACTCCAACCTCCCCCGGAGGCCCGAGTACGACCCAGGGAACTCAATCCGCTCAGACCACGCAAACGACAGGCTTCACACTGGAGTCTACACTCACCCCAGGCGGCTCGGTTTCCACAGGAACCACTGCACCCCAGGACACCTCCTTACCCACAGCCCTCACCGACGAACCTACAGCCTCTCCAGCCAGCCACGTTTCCACAGGTGTAACCCAACCATCTGAGAGTTCTCACACAACAGGCTTCACTCAGGAGACTACAGTCATCCCCACAGGCTCCCTTCCCACAGAAACACATGGAACTCCTGAGACCTTGACCTCCACGGCCCTGACTGACCAATCTACCACCTCACCCGTCCTCCCAAAATCAACACCAGAAAGTCCAGCGACTCAGACCTGGCCAACAGTGTTCTCTCCGGGGTCGACGACCTCGCCAACAGGCTCAGGGTCCACGCACACTGCTGTGACTCCTGAGAACACTCACACCACATCTCGGCAGGAGGCAGCAACAACCTCCCCAGGAGGCCCGATTTCCACTCCTGGAAGTCAGCCCACTGACACGGCCCACACAACAACCTCCTCTGGTGAAACAGGCACTTCACAAAGCACAGCAGGTTCCCCTTCAACCGCCGTCTCCCCCGACGCCACCCTCAGCTCAGCCTTCACCCAGACACCCACACAGTCTCCAAGCAGCCTGTTCCCAACAGCAGCAACTCAAACAACGGAGACCTCCCAAACAGTCGTCACCCAGGACACTACACCCTTCCAAACCAGCTCAGGGTCCACAGGAACAGCGGCGCCTCCTGAGACCTCCTACACCTCAGCTGCGCCTGAGCCATCTTCCACCACCCCAAGAGTCTCCATTTCAACACAAGCAACTGAAGGAGCCGACACATCACCAACAGTCGCCACTCACGGATCCACAGCCTCCCCTACAGGCTCAGGGTCCACCGAGAGAACTGCGTCTCCTGAGAACACCCACACCCCATCTCAACCTGAGGCAACTCCAACCTCCCCCGGAGGCCCGAGTACGACCCAGGGAACTCAATCCGCTCAGACCACGCAAACGACAGGCTTCACACTGGAGTCTACACTCACCCCAGGCGGCTCGGTTTCCATAGGAACCACTGCACCCCAGGACACCTCCTTACCTACAGCCTCACCAGCCAGCCACGTTTCCACAGGCGTAACCCAACCATCTGAGAGTTCTCACACAACACGCTTCACTCAGGAGACTACAGTCATCCCCACAGGCTCCCTTCCCACAGAAACACACGGAACTCCTGAGACCTTGACCTCCACGGCCCTGACTGACCAATCTACCACCTCACCCGTCCTCCCAAAATCAACACCAGAAAGTCCAGCGACTCAGACCTGGCCAACAGTGTTCTCTCCGGGGTCGACGACCTCGCCAACAGGCTCAGGGTCCACGCACACTGCTGTGACTCCTGAGAACACTCACACCACATCTCGGCAGGAGGCAGCAACAACCTCCCCAGGAGGCCCGATTTCCACTCCTGGAAGTCAGCCCACTGACACGGCCCACACAACAACCTCCTCTGGTGAAACAGGCACTTCACAAAGCACAGCAGGTTCCCCTTCAACCGCCGTCTCCCCCGACGCCACCCTCAGCTCAGCCTTCACCCAGACACCCACACAGTCTCCAAGCAGCCTGTTCCCAACAGCAGCAACTCAAACAACGGAGACCTCCCAAACAGTCGTCACCCAGGACACTACACCCTTCCAAACCAGCTCAGGGTCCACAGGAACAGCGGCGCCTCCTGAGACCTCCTACACCTCAGCTGCGCCTGAGCCATCTTCCACCGCCCCAAGAGTCTCCATTTCAACACAAGCAACTGAAGGAGCCGACACGTCACCAACAGTCGCCACTCACGGATCCACAGCCTCCCCTACAGGCTCAGGGTCCACCGAGAGAACTGCGTCTCCTGAGAACACCCACACCCCATCTCAACCTGAGGCAACTCCAACCTCCCCCGGAGGCCCGAGTACGACCCAGGGAACTCAATCCGCTCAGACCACGCAAACGACAGGCTTCACACTGGAGTCTACACTCACCGGAGGCGGCTCGGTTTCCATAGGAACCACTGCACCCCAGGACACCTCCTTGCCTACAGCCTCACCAGCCAGCCACGTTTCCACAGGCGTAACCCAACCATCTGAGAGTTCTCACACAACACGCTTCACTCAGGAGACTACAGTCATCCCCACAGGCTCCCTTCCCACAGAAACACACGGAACTCCTGAGACCTTGACCTCCACGGCCCTGACTGACCAATCTACCACCTCACCCGTCCTCCCAAAATCAACACCAGAAAGTCCAGCGACTCAGACCTGGCCAACAGTGTTCTCTCCGGGGTCGACGACCTCGCCAACAGGCTCAGGGTCCACGCACACTGCTGTGACTCCTGAGAACACTCACACCACATCTCGGCAGGAGGCAGCAACAACCTCCCCAGGAGGCCCGATTTCCACTCCTGGAAGTCAGCCCACTGACACGGCCCACACAACAACCTCCTCTGGTGAAACAGGCACTTCACAAAGCACAGCAGGTTCCCCTTCAACCGCCGTCTCCCCCGACGCCACCCTCAGCTCAGCCTTCACCCAGACACCCACACAGTCTCCAAGCAGCCTGTTCCCAACAGCAGCAACTCAAACAACGGAGACCTCCCAAACAGTCGTCACCCAGGACACTACACCCTTCCAAACCAGCTCAGGGTCCACAGGAACAGCGGCGCCTCCTGAGACCTCCTACACCTCAGCTGCGCCTGAGCCATCTTCCACCGCCCCAAGAGTCTCCATTTCAACACAAGCAACTGAAGGAGCCGACACGTCACCAACAGTCGCCACTCACGGATCCACAGCCTCCCCTACAGGCTCAGGGTCCACCGAGAGAACTGCGTCTCCTGAGAACACCCACACCCCATCTCAACCTGAGGCAACTCCAACCTCCCCCGGAGGCCCGAGTACGACCCAGGGAACTCAATCCGCTCAGACCACGCAAACGACAGGCTTCACACTGGAGTCTACACTCACCCCAGGCGGCTCGGTTTCCACAGGAACCACTGCACCCCAGGACACCTCCTTACCCACAGCCCTCACCGACGAACCTACAGCCTCTCCAGCCAGCCACGTTTCCACAGGTGTAACCCAACCATCTGAGAGTTCTCACACAACAGGCTTCACTCAGGAGACTACAGTCATCCCCACAGGCTCCCTTCCCACAGAAACACATGGAACTCCTGAGACCTTGACCTCCACGGCCCTGACTGACCAATCTACCACCTCACCCGTCCTCCCAAAATCAACACCAGAAAGTCCAGGGACTCAGACCTGGCCAACAGTGTTCTCTCCGGGGTCGACGACCTCGCCAACAGGCTCAGGGTCCACGCACACTGCTGTGACTCCTGAGAACACTCACACCACATCTCGGCAGGAGGCAGCAACAACCTCCCCAGGAGGCCCGATTTCCACTCCTGGAAGTCAGCCCACTGACACGGCCCACACAACAACCTCCTCTGGTGAAACAGGCACTTCACAAAGCACAGCAGGTTCCCCTTCAACCGCCGTCTCCCCCGACGCCACCCTCAGCTCAGCCTTCACCCAGACACCCACACAGTCTCCAAGCAGCCTGTTCCCAACAGCAGCAACTCAAACAACGGAGACCTCCCAAACAGTCGTCACCCAGGACACTACACCCTTCCAAACCAGCTCAGGGTCCACAGGAACAGCGGCGCCTCCTGAGACCTCCTACACCTCAGCTGCGCCTGAGCCATCTTCCACCGCCCCAAGAGTCTCCATTTCAACACAAGCAACTGAAGGAGCCGACACATCACCAACAGTCGCCACTCACGGATCCACAGCCTCCCCTACAGGCTCAGGGTCCACCGAGAGAACTGCGTCTCCTGAGAACACCCACACCCCATCTCAACCTGAGGCAACTCCAACCTCCCCCGGAGGCCCGAGTACGACCCAGGGAACTCAATCCGCTCAGACCACGCAAACGACAGGCTTCACACTGGAGTCTACACTCACCCCAGGCGGCTCGGTTTCCACAGGAACCACTGCACCCCAGGACACCTCCTTACCCACAGCCCTCACCGACGAACCTACAGCCTCTCCAGCCAGCCACGTTTCCACAGGTGTAACCCAACGATCTGAGAGTTCTCACACAACAGGCTTCACTCAGGAGACTACAGTCATCCCCACAGGCTCCCTTCCCACAGAAACACACGGAACTCCTGAGACCTTGACCTCCACGGCCCTGACTGACCAATCTACCACCTCACCCGTCCTCCCAAAATCAACACCAGAAAGTCCAGCGACTCAGACCTGGCCAACAGTGTTCTCTCCGGGGTCGACGACCTCGCCAACAGGCTCAGGGTCCACGCACACTGCTGTGACTCCTGAGAACACTCACACCACATCTCGGCAGGAGGCAGCAACAACCTCCCCAGGAGGCCCGATTTCCACTCCTGGAAGTCAGCCCACTGACACGGCCCACACAACAACCTCCTCTGGTGAAACAGGCACTTCACAAAGCACAGCAGGTTCCCCTTCAACCGCCGTCTCTCCCGACGCCACCCTCAGCTCAGCCTTCACCCAGACACCCACACAGTCTCCAAGCAGCCTGTTCCCAACAGCAGCAACTCAAACAACGGAGACCTCCCAAACAGTCGTCACCCAGGACACTACACCCTTCCAAACCAGCTCAGGGTCCACAGGAACAGCGGCGCCTCCTGAGACCTCCTACACCTCAGCTGCGCCTGAGCCATCTTCCACCACCCCAAGAGTCTCCATTTCAACACAAGCAACTGAAGGAGCCGACACATCACCAACAGTCGCCACTCACGGATCCACAGCCTCCCCTACAGGCTCAGGGTCCACCGAGAGAACTGCGTCTCCTGAGAACACCCACACCCCATCTCAACCTGAGGCAACTCCAACCTCCCCCGGAGGCCCGAGTACGACCCAGGGAACTCAATCCGCTCAGACCACGCAAACGACAGGCTTCACACTGGAGTCTACACTCACCGGAGGCGGCTCGGTTTCCATAGGAACCACTGCACCCCAGGACACCTCCTTACCTACAGCCTCACCAGCCAGCCACGTTTCCACAGGTGTAACCCAACCGTCTGAGAGTTCTCACACAACAGGCTTCACTCAGGAGACTACAGTCATCCCCACAGGCTCCCTTCCCACAGAAACACACGGAACTCCTGAGACCTTGACCTCCACGGCCCTGACTGACCAATCTACCACCTCACCCGTCCTCCCAAAATCAACACCAGAAAGTCCAGGGACTCAGACCTGGCCAACAGTGTTCTCTCCAGGGTCGACGACCTCGCCAACAGACTCAGGGTCCACGCACACTGCTGTGACTCCTGAGAACACTCACACCACATCTCGGCAGGAGGCAGCAACAACCTCCCCAGGAGGCCCGATTTCCACTCCTGGAAGTCAGCCCACTGACACGGCCCACACAACAACCTCCTCTGGTGAAACAGGCACTTCACAAAGCACAGCAGGTTCCCCTTCAACCGCCGTCTCCCCCGACGCCACCCTCAGCTCAGCCTTCACCCAGACACCCACACAGTCTCCAAGCAGCCTGTTCCCAACAGCAGCAACTCAAACAACGGAGACCTCCCAAACAGTCGTCACCCAGGACACTACACCCTTCCAAACCAGCTCAGGGTCCACAGGAACAGCGGCGCCTCCTGAGACCTCCTACACCTCAGCTGCGCCTGAGCCATCTTCCACCGCCCCAAGAGTCTCCATTTCAACACAAGCAACTGAAGGAGCCGACACATCACCAACAGTCGCCACTCACGGATCCACAGCCTCCCCTACAGGCTCAGGGTCCACCGAGAGAACTGCGTCTCCTGAGAACACCCACACCCCATCTCAACCTGAGGCAACTCCAACCTTCCCCGGAGCCCCGAGTACGACCCAGGGAACTCAATCCGCTCAGACCACGCAAACGACAGGCTTCACACTGGAGTCTACACTCACCCCAGGCGGCTCGGTTTCCACAGGAACCACTGCACCCCAGGACACCTCCTTACCCACAGCCCTCACCGACGAACCTACAGCCTCTCCAGCCAGCCACGTTTCCACAGGTGTAACCCAACCATCTGAGAGTTCTCACACAACAGGCTTCACTCAGGAGACTACAGTCATCCCCACAGGCTCCCTTCCCACAGAAACACATGGAACTCCTGAGACCTTGACCTCCACGGCCCTGACTGACCAATCTACCACCTCACCCGTCCTCCCAAAATCAACACCAGAAAGTCCAGCGACTCAGACCTGGCCAACAGTGTTCTCTCCGGGGTCGACGACCTCGCCAACAGGCTCAGGGTCCACACACACTGCTGTGACTCCTGAGAACACTCACACCACATCTCGGCAGGAGGCAGCAACAACCTCCCCAGGAGGCCCGATTTCCACTCCTGGAAGTCAGCCCACTGACACGGCCCACACAACAACCTCCTCTGGTGAAACAGGCACTTCACAAAGCACAGCAGGTTCCCCTTCAACCGCCGTCTCTCCCGACGCCACCCTCAGCTCAGCCTTCACCCAGACACCCACACAGTCTCCAAGCAGCCTGTTCCCAACAGCAGCAACTCAAACAACGGAGACCTCCCAAACAGTCGTCACCCAGGACACTACACCCTTCCAAACCAGCTCAGGGTCCACAGGAACAGCGGCGCCTCCTGAGACCTCCTACACCTCAGCTGCGCCTGAGCCATCTTCCACCGCCCCAAGAGTCTCCATTTCAACACAAGCAACTGAAGGAGCCGACACATCACCAACAGTCGCCACTCACGGATCCACAGCCTCCCCTACAGGCTCAGGGTCCACCGAGAGAACTGCGTCTCCTGAGAACACCCACACCCCATCTCAACCTGAGGCAACTCCAACCTCCCCCGGAGGCCCGAGTACGACCCAGGGAACTCAATCCGCTCAGACCACGCAAACGACAGGCTTCACACTGGAGTCTACACTCACCCCAGGCGGCTCGGTTTCCACAGGAACCACTGCACCCCAGGACACCTCCTTACCCACAGCCCTCACCGACGAACCTACAGCCTCTCCAGCCAGCCACGTTTCCACAGGTGTAACCCAACCATCTGAGAGTTCTCACACAACAGGCTTCACTCAGGAGACTACAGTCATCCCCACAGGCTCCCTTCCCACAGAAACACATGGAACTCCTGAGACCTTGAACTCCACGGCCCTGACTGACCAATCTACCACCTCACCCGTCCTCCCAAAATCAACACCAGAAAGTCCAGGGACTCAGACCTGGCCAACAGTGTTCTCTCCGGGGTCGACGACCTCGCCAACAGGCTCAGGGTCCACGCACACTGCTGTGACTCCTGAGAACACTCACACCACATCTCGGCAGGAGGCAGCAACAACCTCCCCAGGAGGCCCGATTTCCACTCCTGGAAGTCAGCCCACTGACACGGCCCACACAACAACCTCCTCTGGTGAAACAGGCACTTCACAAAGCACAGCAGGTTCCCCTTCAACCGCCGTCTCCCCCGACGCCACCCTCAGCTCAGCCTTCACCCAGACACCCACACAGTCTCCAAGCAGCCTGTTCCCAACAGCAGCAACTCAAACAACGGAGACCTCCCAAACAGTCGTCACCCAGGACACTACACCCTTCCAAACCAGCTCAGGGTCCACAGGAACAGCGGCGCCTCCTGAGACCTCCTACACCTCAGCTGCGCCTGAGCCATCTTCCACCGCCCCAAGAGTCTCCATTTCAACACAAGCAACTGAAGGAGCCGACACATCACCAACAGTCGCCACTCACGGATCCACAGCCTCCCCTACAGGCTCAGGGTCCACCGAGAGAACTGCATCTCCTGAGAACACCCACACCCCATCTCAACCTGAGGCAACTCCAACTTCCCCCGGAGGCCCGAGTACGACCCAGGGAACTCAATCCGCTCAGACCACGCAAACGACAGGCTTCACACTGGAGTCTACACTCACCCCAGGCGGCTCGGTTTCCACAGGAACCACTGCACCCCAGGACACCTCCTTACCCACAGCCCTCACCGACGAACCTACAGCCTCTCCAGCCAGCCACGTTTCCACAGGTGTAACCCAACCATCTGAGAGTTCTCACACAACAGGCTTCACTCAGGAGACTACAGTCACCCCCACAGGCTCCCTTCCCACAGAAACACACGGAACTCCTGAGACCTTGACCTCCACGGCCCTGACTGACCAATCTACCACCTCACCCGTCCTCCCAAAATCAACACCAGAAAGTCCAGCGACTCAGACCTGGCCAACAGTGTTCTCTCCGGGGTCGACGACCTCGCCAACAGGCTCAGGGTCCACGCACACTGCTGTGACTCCTGAGAACACTCACACCACATCTCGGCAGGAGGCAGCAACAACCTCCCCAGGAGGCCCGATTTCCACTCCTGGAAGTCAGCCCACTGACACGGCCCACACAACAACCTCCTCTGGTGAAACAGGCACTTCACAAAGCACAGCAGGTTCCCCTTCAACCGCCGTCTCCCCCGACGCCACCCTCAGCTCAGCCTTCACCCAGACACCCACACAGTCTCCAAGCAGCCTGTTCCCAACAGCAGCAACTCAAACAACGGAGACCTCCCAAACAGTCGTCACCCAGGACACTACACCCTTCCAAACCAGCTCAGGGTCCACAGGAACAGCGGCGCCTCCTGAGACCTCCTACACCTCAGCTGCGCCTGAGCCATCTTCCACCGCCCCAAGAGTCTCCATTTCAACACAAGCAACTGAAGGAGCCGACACATCACCAACAGTCGCCACTCACGGATCCACAGCCTCCCCTACAGGCTCAGGGTCCACCGAGAGAACTGCGTCTCCTGAGAACACCCACACCCCATCTCAACCTGAGGCAACTCCAACCTCCCCCGGAGGCCCGAGTACGACCCAGGGAACTCAATCCGCTCAGACCACGCAAACGACAGGCTTCACACTGGAGTCTACACTCACCCCAGGCGGCTCGGTTTCCACAGGAACCACTGCACCCCAGGACACCTCCTTACCCACAGCCCTCACCGACGAACCTACAGCCTCTCCAGCCAGCCACGTTTCCACAGGTGTAACCCAACCATCTGAGAGTTCTCACACAACAGGCTTCACTCAGGAGACTACAGTCATCCCCACAGGCTCCCTTCCCACAGAAACACATGGAACTCCTGAGACCTTGACCTCCACGGCCCTGACTGACCAATCTACCACCTCACCCGTCCTCCCAAAATCAACACCAGAAAGTCCAGCGACTCAGACCTGGCCAACAGTGTTCTCTCCGGGGTCGACGACCTCGCCAACAGGCTCAGGGTCCACGCACACTGCTGTGACTCCTGAGAACACTCACACCACATCTCGGCAGGAGGCAGCAACAACCTCCCCAGGAGGCCCGATTTCCACTCCTGGAAGTCAGCCCACTGACACGGCCCACACAACAACCTCCTCAGGTGAAACAGGCACTTCACAAAGCACAGCAGGTTCCCCTTCAACCGCCGTCTCCCCCGACGCCACCCTCAGCTCAGCCTTCACCCAGACACCCACACAGTCTCCAAGCAGCCTGTTCCCAACAGCAGCAACTCAAACAACGGAGACCTCCCAAACAGTCGTCACCCAGGACACTACACCCTTCCAAACCAGCTCAGGGTCCACAGGAACAGCGGCGTCTCCTGAGACCTCCTACACCTCAGCTGCGCCTGAGCCATCTTCCACCACCCCAAGAGTCTCCATTTCAACACAAGCAACTGAAGGAGCCGACACATCACCAACAGTCGCCACTCACGGATCCACAGCCTCCCCTACAGGCTCAGGGTCCACCGAGAGAACTGCGTCTCCTGAGAACACCCACACCCCATCTCAACCTGAGGCAACTCCAACCTCCCCCGGAGGCCCGAGTACGACCCAGGGAACTCAATCCGCTCAGACCACGCAAACGACAGGCTTCACACTGCAGTCTACACTCACCCCAGGCGGCTCGGTTTCCATAGGAACCACTGCACCCCAGGACACCTCCTTACCTACAGCCTCACCAGCCAGCCACGTTTCCACAGGTGTAACCCAACCATCTGAGAGTTCTCACACAACACGCTTCACTCAGGAGACTACAGTCATCCCCACAGGCTCCCTTCCCACAGAAACACACGGAACTCCTGAGACCTTGACCTCCACGGCCCTGACTGACCAATCTACCACCTCACCCGTCCTCCCAAAATCAACACCAGAAAGTCCAGGGACTCAGACCTGGCCAACAGTGTTCTCTCCGGGGTCGACGACCTCGCCAACAGGCTCAGGGTCCACGCACAGTGCTGTGACTCCTGAGAACACTCACACCACATCTCGGCAGGAGGCAGCAACAACCTCCCCAGGAGGCCCGATTTCCACTCCTGGAAGTCAGCCCACTGACACGGCCCACACAACAACCTCCTCTGGTGAAACAGGCACTTCACAAAGCACAGCAGGTTCCCCTTCAACCGCCGTCTCCCCCGACGCCACCCTCAGCTCAGCCTTCACCCAGACACCCACACAGTCTCCAAGCAGCCTGTTCCCAACAGCAGCAACTCAAACAACGGAGACCTCCCAAACAGTCGTCACCCAGGACACTACACCCTTCCAAACCAGCTCAGGGTCCACAGGAACAGCGGCGCCTCCTGAGACCTCCTACACCTCAGCTGCGCCTGAGCCATCTTCCACCGCCCCAAGAGTCTCCATTTCAACACAAGCAACTGAAGGAGCCGACACATCACCAACAGTCGCCACTCACGGATCCACAGCCTCCCCTACAGGCTCAGGGTCCACCGAGAGAACTGCGTCTCCTGAGAACACCCACACCCCATCTCAACCTGAGGCAACTCCAACCTCCCCCGGAGGCCCGAGTACGACCCAGGGAACTCAATCCGCTCAGACCACGCAAACGACAGGCTTCACACTGGAGTCTACACTCACCCCAGGCGGCTCGGTTTCCACAGGAACCACTGCACCCCAGGACACCTCCTTACCCACAGCCCTCACCGACGAACCTACAGCCTCTCCAGCCAGCCACGTTTCCACAGGTGTAAACCAACCATCTGAGAGTTCTCACACAACAGGCTTCACTCAGGAGACTACAGTCATCCCCACAGGCTCCCTTCCCACAGAAACACATGGAACTCCTGAGACCTTGACCTCCACGGCCCTGACTGACCAATCTACCACCTCACCCGTCCTCCCAAAATCAACACCAGAAAGTCCAGCGACTCAGACCTGGCCAACAGTGTTCTCTCCGGGGTCGACGACCTCGCCAACAGGCTCAGGGTCCACGCACACTGCTGTGACTCCTGAGAACACTCACACCACATCTCGGCAGGAGGCAGCAACAACCTCCCCAGGAGGCCCGATTTCCACTCCTGGAAGTCAGCCCACTGACACGGCCCACACAACAACCTCCTCAGGTGAAACAGGCACTTCACAAAGCACAGCAGGTTCCCCTTCAACCGCCGTCTCCCCCGACGCCACCCTCAGCTCAGCCTTCACCCAGACACCCACACAGTCTCCAAGCAGCCTGTTCCCAACAGCAGCAACTCAAACAACGGAGACCTCCCAAACAGTCGTCACCCAGGACACTACACCCTTCCAAACCAGCTCAGGGTCCACAGGAACAGCGGCGTCTCCTGAGACCTCCTACACCTCAGCTGCGCCTGAGCCATCTTCCACCACCCCAAGAGTCTCCATTTCAACACAAGCAACTGAAGGAGCCGACACATCACCAACAGTCGCCACTCACAGATCCACAGCCTCCCCTACAGGCTCAGGGTCCACCGAGAGAACTGCGTCTCCTGAGAACACCCACACCCCATCTCAACCTGAGGCAACTCCAACCTCCCCCGGAGGCCCGAGTACGACCCAGGGAACTCAATCCGCTCAGACCACGCAAACGACAGGCTTCACACTGGAGTCTACACTCACCGGAGGCGGCTCGGTTTCCATAGGAACCACTGCACCCCAGGACACCTCCTTACCTACAGCCTCACCAGCCAGCCACGTTTCCACAGGTGTAACCCAACCATCTGAGAGTTCTCACACAACACGCTTCACTCAGGAGACTACAGTCATCCCCACAGGCTCCCTTCCCACAGAAACACACGGAACTCCTGAGACCTTGACCTCCACGGCCCTGACTGACCAATCTACCACCTCACCCGTCCTCCCAAAATCAACACCAGAAAGTCCAGGGACTCAGACCTGGCCAACAGTGTTCTCTCCGGGGTCGACGACCTCGCCAACAGGCTCAGGGTCCACGCACACTGCTGTGACTCCTGAGAACACTCACACCACATCTCGGCAGGAGGCAGCAACAACCTCCCCAGGAGGCCCGATTTCCACTCCTGGAAGTCAGCCCACTGACACGGCCCACACAACAACCTCCTCTGGTGAAACAGGCACTTCACAAAGCACAGCAGGTTCCCCTTCAACCGCCGTCTCCCCCGACGCCACCCTCAGCTCAGCCTTCACCCAGACACCCACACAGTCTCCAAGCAGCCTGTTCCCAACAGCAGCAACTCAAACAACGGAGACCTCCCAAACAGTCGTCACCCAGGACACTACACCCTTCCAAACCAGCTCAGGGTCCACAGGAACAGCGGCGCCTCCTGAGACCTCCTACACCTCAGCTGCGCCTGAGCCATCTTCCACCGCCCCAAGAGTCTCCATTTCAACACAAGCAACTGAAGGAGCCGACACATCACCAACAGTCGCCACTCACGGATCCACAGCCTCCCCTACAGGCTCAGGGTCCACCGAGAGAACTGCGTCTCCTGAGAACACCCACACCCCATCTCAACCTGAGGCAACTCCAACCTCCCCCGGAGGCCCGAGTACGACCCAGGGAACTCAATCCGCTCAGACCACGCAAACGACAGGCTTCACACTGGAGTCTACACTCACCGGAGGCGGCTCGGTTTCCATAGGAACCACTGCACCCCAGGACACCTCCTTACCTACAGCCTCACCAGCCAGCCACGTTTCCACAGGTGTAACCCAACCATCTGAGAGTTCTCACACAACACGCTTCACTCAGGAGACTACAGTCATCCCCACAGGCTCCCTTCCCACAGAAACACACGGAACTCCTGAGACCTTGACCTCCACGGCCCTGACTGACCAATCTACCACCTCACCCGTCCTCCCAAAATCAACACCAGAAAGTCCAGCGACTCAGACCTGGCCAACAGTGTTCTCTCCGGGGTCGACGACCTCGCCAACAGGCTCAGGGTCCACGCACACTGCTGTGACTCCTGAGAACACTCACACCACATCTCGGCAGGAGGCAGCAACAACCTCCCCAGGAGGCCCGATTTCCACTCCTGGAAGTCAGCCCACTGACACGGCCCACACAACAACCTCCTCTGGTGAAACAGGCACTTCACAAAGCACAGCAGGTTCCCCTTCAACCGCCGTCTCCCCCGACGCCACCCTCAGCTCAGCCTTCACCCAGACACCCACACAGTCTCCAAGCAGCCTGTTCCCAACAGCAGCAACTCAAACAACGGAGACCTCCCAAACAGTCGTCACCCAGGACACTACACCCTTCCAAACCAGCTCAGGGTCCACAGGAACAGCGGCGCCTCCTGAGACCTCCTACACCTCAGCTGCGCCTGAGCCATCTTCCACCGCCCCAAGAGTCTCCATTTCAACACAAGCAACTGAAGGAGCCGACACGTCACCAACAGTCGCCACTCACGGATCCACAGCCTCCCCTACAGGCTCAGGGTCCACCGAGAGAACTGCGTCTCCTGAGAACACCCACACCCCATCTCAACCTGAGGCAACTCCAACCTCCCCCGGAGGCCCGAGTACGACCCAGGGAACTCAATCCGCTCAGACCACGCAAACGACAGGCTTCACACTGGAGTCTACACTCACCGGAGGCGGCTCGGTTTCCACAGGAACCACTGCACCCCAGGACACCTCCTTACCCACAGCCCTCACCGCCGAACCTACAGCCTCTCCAGCCAGCCACGTTTCCACAGGTGTAACCCAACCATCTGAGAGTTCTCACACAACACGCTTCACTCAGGAGACTACAGTCATCCCCACAGGCTCCCTTCCCACAGAAACACACGGAACTCCTGAGACCTTGACCTCCACGGCCCTGACTGACCAATCTACCACCTCACCCGTCCTCCCAAAATCAACACCAGAAAGTCCAGGGACTCAGACCTGGCCAACAGTGTTCTCTCCGGGGTCGACGACCTCGCCAACAAGCTCAGGGTCCACGCACACTGCTGTGACTCCTGAGAACACTCACACCACATCTCGGCAGGAGGCAGCAACAACCTCCCCAGGAGGCCCGATTTCCACTCCTGGAAGTCAGCCCACTGACACGGCCCACACAACAACCTCCTCTGGTGAAACAGGCACTTCACAAAGCACAGCAGGTTCCCCTTCAACCGCCGTCTCCCCCGACGCCACCCTCAGCTCAGCCTTCACCCAGACACCCACACAGTCTCCAAGCAGCCTGTTCCCAACAGCAGCAACTCAAACAACGGAGACCTCCCAAACAGTCGTCACCCAGGACACTACACCCTTCCAAACCAGCTCAGGGTCCACAGGAACAGCGGCGCCTCCTGAGACCTCCTACACCTCAGCTGCGCCTGAGCCATCTTCCACCGCCCCAAGAGTCTCCATTTCAACACAAGCAACTGAAGGAGCCGACACGTCACCAACAGTCGCCACTCACGGATCCACAGCCTCCCCTACAGGCTCAGGGTCCACCGAGAGAACTGCGTCTCCTGAGAACACCCACACCCCATCTCAACCTGAGGCAACTCCAACCTCCCCCGGAGGCCCGAGTACGACCCAGGGAACTCAATCCGCTCAGACCACGCAAACGACAGGCTTCACACTGGAGTCTACACTCACCCCAGGCGGCTCGGTTTCCACAGGAACCACTGCACCCCAGGACACCTCCTTACCCACAGCCCTCACCGACGAACCTACAGCCTCTCCAGCCAGCCACGTTTCCACAGGTGTAACCCAACCATCTGAGAGTTCTCACACAACACGCTTCACTCAGGAGACTACAGTCATCCCCACAGGCTCCCTTCCCACAGAAACACACGGAACTCCTGAGACCTTGACCTCCACGGCCCTGACTGACCAATCTACCACCTCACCCGTCCTCCCAAAATCAACACCAGAAAGTCCAGCGACTCAGACCTGGCCAACAGTGTTCTCTCCGGGGTCGACGACCTCGCCAACAGGCTCAGGGTCCACGCACACTGCTGTGACTCCTGAGAACACTCACACCACATCTCGGCAGGAGGCAGCAACAACCTCCCCAGGAGGCCCGATTTCCACTCCTGGAAGTCAGCCCACTGACACGGCCCACACAACAACCTCCTCTGGTGAAACAGGCACTTCACAAAGCACAGCAGGTTCCCCTTCAACCGCCGTCTCCCCCGACGCCACCCTCAGCTCAGCCTTCACCCAGACACCCACACAGTCTCCAAGCAGCCTGTTCCCAACAGCAGCAACTCAAACAACGGAGACCTCCCAAACAGTCGTCACCCAGGACACTACACCCTTCCAAACCAGCTCAGGGTCCACAGGAACAGCGGCGCCTCCTGAGACCTCCTACACCTCAGCTGCGCCTGAGCCATCTTCCACCGCCCCAAGAGTCTCCATTTCAACACAAGCAACTGAAGGAGCCGACACATCACCAACAGTCGCCACTCACGGATCCACAGCCTCCCCTACAGGCTCAGGGTCCACCGAGAGAACTGCGTCTCCTGAGAACACCCACACCCCATCTCAACCTGAGGCAACTCCAACCTCCCCCGGAGGCCCGAGTACGACCCAGGGAACTCAATCCGCTCAGACCACGCAAACGACAGGCTTCACACTGGAGTCTACACTCACCGGAGGCGGCTCGGTTTCCATAGGAACCACTGCACCCCAGGACACCTCCTTACCTACAGCCTCACCAGCCAGCCACGTTTCCACAGGTGTAACCCAACCATCTGAGAGTTCTCACACAACACGCTTCACTCAGGAGACTACAGTCATCCCCACAGGCTCCCTTCCCACAGAAACACACGGAACTCCTGAGACCTTGACCTCCACGGCCCTGACTGACCAATCTACCACCTCACCCGTCCTCCCAAAATCAACACCAGAAAGTCCAGGGACTCAGACCTGGCCAACAGTGTTCTCTCCGGGGTCGACGACCTCGCCAACAGGCTCAGGGTCCACGCACACTGCTGTGACTCCTGAGAACACTCACACCACATCTCGGCAGGAGGCAGCAACAACCTCCCCAGGAGGCCCGATTTCCGCTCCTGGAAGTCAGCCCACTGACACGGCCCACACAACAACCTCCTCTGGTGAAACAGGCACTTCACAAAGCACAGCAGGTTCCCCTTCAACCGCCGTCTCCCCCGACGCCACCCTCAGCTCAGCCTTCACCCAGACACCCACACAGTCTCCAAGCAGCCTGTTCCCAACAGCAGCAACTCAAACAACGGAGACCTCCCAAACAGTCGTCACCCAGGACACTACACCCTTCCAAACCAGCTCAGGGTCCACAGGAACAGCGGCGCCTCCTGAGACCTCCTACACCTCAGCTGCGCCTGAGCCATCTTCCACCGCCCCAAGAGTCTCCATTTCAACACAAGCAACTGAAGGAGCCGACACATCACCAACAGTCGCCACTCACGGATCCACAGCCTCCCCTACAGGCTCAGGGTCCACCGAGAGAACTGCGTCTCCTGAGAACACCCACACCCCATCTCAACCTGAGGCAACTCCAACCTCCCCCGGAGGCCCGAGTACGACCCAGGGAACTCAATCCGCTCAGACCACGCAAACGACAGGCTTCACACTGGAGTCTACACTCACCCCAGGCGGCTCGGTTTCCACAGGAACCACTGCACCCCAGGACACCTCCTTACCCACAGCCCTCACCGACGAACCTACAGCCTCTCCAGCCAGCCACGTTTCCACAGGTGTAACCCAACCATCTGAGAGTTCTCACACAACAGGCTTCACTCAGGAGACTACAGTCATCCCCACAGGCTCCCTTCCCACAGAAACACACGGAACTCCTGAGACCTTGACCTCCACGGCCCTGACTGACCAATCTACCACCTCACCCGTCCTCCCAAAATCAACACCAGAAAGTCCAGCGACTCAGACCTGGCCAACAGTGTTCTCTCCGGGGTCGACGACCTCGCCAACAGGCTCAGGGTCCACGCACACTGCTGTGACTCCTGAGAACACTCACACCACATCTCGGCAGGAGGCAGCAACAACCTCCCCAGGAGGCTTGATTTCAGTATCGTGGGGTACAGCGACTGTGACAGTGCCACCAACACCCACCAGCCCTGAAGATGCCACCTCCCCGGTGACCTTAATGTCCCCAGACTCTGCCAGTCCTCCTTTAGTCCCCCACACCTCAACCTTGCCCTCTGTGGCTCCAGTGTCCTTGGTCAGCCCAGCTCACAGCTCGCAGGCCAGCACTGACACCCCAGCTCTCACTGCTCACACTCTCCCTCCCTCCCGTGCTCCCTTCTCCTCCCTTCCCGTCCCTGCATCCTCCTCTCCACACAGCCGCCCTTCCAGCTCCTTTGCCCCCTCCTCCAGCTCTCGGGCCCCTGCTCACAGCTCGGGCCCCGTGTTCACCAGCAGTCTCGCTGCTCCCACGAGGACGCCACATGTGTCTCTGCCACCAAGTAAGTCCCCGTGAGCGGCTGTGCTGCCCTCTGCCCGTGTGCGCCCGTGTCCATGTCTCTGACTCAGGCTGGGTGTTTCTGTGTCATCTCTGGCGTGCAGGGTGCAGCGTGTCATCGTGCTCAGAGCTCAGTGGTGTGTCCGTGCTTGGCGAGCTGTGCTTTCCCGTGCAGGTCCCGCCCAGCTCCCTCCTGGTTCCTTTTCTTACTGTCTCTATGTCCTTCTCTCTCTCTCCGTCTCTCCCTCTCTTCTTTTTCTCGTCTCCTCCACCCTATCTACTCCCTGCTTTCTCTGGTTCTGTGGAATGAGGTGGAAATGTCTCTCCTGAACGTTGTCTGTCTCAGGGTGTCACCCCGTGTCAGGCGAGGCCCGGGGCCACCCAGGGACAGGCGCTGTGGTCCTGAGGCCTCTTCTGTCCCCCCAGAGGACTGTGGGAACGGGGAGTGGACCGGAAGGCAGTGCGAGTGCCACTCGGGGTACACGGGCCAGGCGTGCGACTCCGTCCTCTACTTCTTCCCCGTGGGTAAGGGCTGCACTCGGACCCCAGCTGACACACAGCAGACAAGCCCTCCCCCCCCCGGGCCCTGACACACAGCAGACACACACACCCCGGGCCCTACACACGGCACACACCCCCGGTCTCTGACAGGCACTGTGAGAAGCATGTGTGACCATGCAGGTCAGGAGGGGTCCCTGCTGCCCGGGTCCTCCTGCCCCGGGTCCTCCTGCCCCGGGTCCTCCTGCCCTGGGTCCTCCTGCCCCGGGTCCCTCCTGCCCCAGATCCGCTCAGCTCACACTCCGGCGTTAGCGTGAGGAGCTCACACTCAGCCCCAGGCCTGAGCCGCGCGCCCTGACCTCAGCCCGAGCTGGCGCGCACAGCCGTGGGCTTGAGGCCGGCAGCCTGGCCAAAGGCCTGAGCGTCCCGGGCAGCGGAGAAGCACGTCTCCAACAGTGAGAGACACGGAGGACGACACTCATGAACACACAGGAACATGCACACATGAACATGTGAACATGCACATGTATGAACACACAGGAACATGCACACATGAACACAGGAACATACACATGTATGAACACACAGGAACATGCACACATGAACACACGAACACACGAACATGCACACGTATGAACACACACAGGACCATGCACACGTATGAACACACACAGGACCATGCACACGTATGAACACACACAGGACCATGCACACGTGTGAACACACACATGCGTGCGCGTGCGCCCCACCACCCTGGCCTACTCGAGTTTCTCTCCTGCTTCCTGCTCACTTCCGTCACCTCCATGACGGCCTCACGCGCCCTTGTCCGTCCGCAGACATCCCGGACGTGATCAACGCCACGCTGGCCGTGACCGTGAAGGTGCTGCACCGGAACTTCACGCCCGAGCTGCGGGACCCCGCGTCCGCCGCCTACAGGAACTTCTCCCAGCTCTTCCGCAGCCAGGTAGACGCCCCGGGCACGCCCCGCCCGCCTCGCGGACCATCACTGCCCGCTCACACTCAACTCAGGGGCCCCAGACACGCCCACCCAGGCCAGCTCCTCCCTAGACACGCCCCTCCCCAGACACGCCCACCCAGGCCAGCTCCTCCCCAGACACGCCCCTCCCAGACACGCCCACCCAGGCCAGCTCCTCCCCAGACACGCCCCTCCAGACACGCCCACCCAGGCCAGCTCCTCCCCAGACACGCCCCTCCCCTCAGACACGCCCACCCAGGCCAGCTCCTCCCCAGACACGCCCCTCCAGACACGCCCCTCTCAGACACGCCCACCCAGGCCAGCTCCTCCCCAGACACGCCCCTCCCCAGACACGCCTCTCCCCAGACACGCCTCTCCCCAGACACGCCCACCCAGGCCAGCTTCTCCCCAGACACGCCCCTCCCCAGACACGCCCACCCAGGCCAGCTCCTCCCCAGACACGCCCCTCCCCAGACACGCCCCTCCCAGACACGCCCACCCAGGCCAGCTCCTCCACTCAGGCACACTCCTCCACTCAGGCCCGCCCCTCCCCTCAGGCCCGCCCCTCCCCTCGACCATCCCTGCCCACTCAGTTCGTGTCCTCCCCGCCCACTCAGACCCACTACGCTCAGACCCAGGCAGGCGCCCACGCGGCTCCGTGTCCCGTGTTTTTCAGATGGATAAAGTTTTCTCAGGAGACGACCTTCCCGAGTACAGAAGTGTGATCATTAGACAGCTGCTGTGAGTGCTGGGGCGCCCGCTCTCTGCTGCTTCCCACCGGAGCTAGGCTGGGCCCGGACTGCAGCCCTGCACCTGAGCTCACCTGTGCTCACCTGTGCTCACCTGAGCTCACCTGACCCTCACCTGAGCTCACCTGTGCTCACCTGACCCTCACCTGTGCTCACCTGAGCTCACCTGTGCTCACCTGAGCTCACCTGACCCTCACCTGTGCTCACCTGAGCTCACCTGACCCTCACCTGAGCTCACCTGTGCTCACCTGACCCTCACCTGAGCTCACCTGAGCTCACCTGTGCTCACCTGACCCTCACCTGAGCTCACCTGAGCTCACCTGTGCTCACCTGTGCTCACCTGAGCTCACCTGACCCTCACCTGAGCTCACCTGTGCTCACCTGACCCTCACCTGAGCTCACCTGTGCTCACCTGAGCTCACCTGTGCTCACCTGATCCTTACCTGACCCTCACCTGTTCTCACCTGATCCTTACCTGACCCTCACCTGTGCTCACCTGATCCTTACCTGATCCTCACCTGATTTCACCTGACCCTCACCTGAGCTCACCTGATCCTCACCTGTGCTCACCTGACCCTCGCCTGTGCTCACCTGACCCTTGCCTGAGCTTACCTGTGCTCACCTGAGCTCACCTGAGCTCACCTGACCCTCACCTGTGCTCACCTGAGCTCACCTGACCCTCACCTGAGCTCACCTGTGCTCACCTGATCCTTACCTGAGCCTCACCTGTTCTCACCTGATCCTTACCTGACCCTCACCTGTGCTCACCTGATCCTTACCTGATCCTCACCTGACCCTCACCTGATTTCACCTGACCCTCACCTGATCCTCACCTGTGCTCACCTGACCCTCGCCTGTGCTCACCTGACCCTCGCCTGTGCTCACCTGACCCTCGCCTGAGCTCACCTGACCCTCACCTGATTTCACCTGACCCTCACCTGAGCTCACCTGATCCTCACCTGTGCTCACCTGAACCTCGCCTGTGCTCACCTGACCCTCGCCTGTGCTCACCTGACCCTTGCCTGAGCTCACCTGATCCTTACCTGACCCTCACCTGTGCTCACCTGATCTTTACCTGACCCTTACCTGTGCTCACCTGACCCTCACCTGACCCTTATCTGACCCTCACCTGTGCTCACCTGATCCTTACCTGACACTCACCTGTGCTCACCTGATCCTTACCTGATCCTCACCTGTGCTCACCTGATCCTTACGTGATCCTTACCCATCCCTCACCTGTGCTCACCTGATATTTACCTGACCCTCACCTGATCCTTACCTGATCCTCACCTGTGCTCACCTGACCTCGCCTTAGCTCACCTGATCCTCACCTGTGCTCACCTAATCTTTACCTGACCCTCACCTGTGCTCACCTGACCCTCACCTGTGCTCACCTGACCCTCACCTGTGCTCACCTGATCCTCACCTGTGCTCACCTGACCCTCACCTGTGCTCCCGATATTTACCTGATCCTCACCTGTGCTCACCTGATATGTACCTGATCCTCACCTGTGCTCACCTGACCTCGCCTTAGCTCACCTGATCCTCACCTGTGCTCACCTGATCTTTACCTGACCCTTACCTGTGCTCACCTGACCCTCACCTGACCCTTATCTGACCCTCACCTGTGCTCACCTGACCCTCACCTGACTCTCACCTGTGCTCACCTGATCCTCACCTGTGCTCACCTGACCCTCACCTGACCCTCACCTGACCCTCACCTGACCCTCACCTGTGCTCACCTGAGCTCACCTGATCCTCACTTGATCCTCACCTGAGCTCACCACCTGACCCTCATCTGTACTCACCTGACCCTCACCTGATCCTCACTTGATCCTCACCTGAGCTCACCTGTGCTCACCTGAGGACCCTGACTCACACTTCATCTGTTCACATGACCTGTTCACTCCCTCACGCACTCAAATTCAGCCTCGATTCATTTTTATCCTCCGGTTACACACTAATTCATCCATCATTTGTGGATCCATCATTCATTCCTGGTTATCTCACACATTTATTCCCCGTGGACAGCCTGGGCTGCGCACTGGTCTGGGGGCGGCCTGGGCTATACAGCGGGTCCCGGGACAGCCTGGGCTCTGCAGCGGGTCCCGGGACGGCCTGGTGGCGCACTGGTCCGGGACGGCCTGGTGGCGCACTGGTCCCGGGGCGGCCTGGTGGCGCACTGGTCCGGGGGCGGCCTGGTGGCGCACTGGTCCCGGGGCGGCCTGGTGGCGCACTGGTCCGGGGGCGGCCTGGTGGCGCACTGGTCCCGGGGGCGGCCTGGGCTGCGCACTGGTCCGGGACGGCCTGGTGGCGCACTGGTCCCGGGACGGCCTGGTGGCGCACTGGTCCCGGGACGGCCTGGGCTGCGCACTGGTCCGGGGCGGCCTGGGCTGCGCACTGGTCCGGGGGCGGCCTGGTGGCGCACTGGTCCGGGGGCGGCCTGGTGGCGCGGGCGCTGACGCTGGCGCCCTGGCAGCAACGGCAGCATCGTGGTGCGGAGCGACGTGGTCCTGCAGGCCAGCTACACGGCGGAGTACGAGGCGCTGTTCGCGAACCTCTCGCGGGTCGTGGAGGCCAAGATCAGGGCCGAGACCGCCGGGACGGAGCGCGACCTCTCCCTGTGCCAGAGTGAGCGCCCGAGCCCGGCCGCGCCCTCTCCCCGCGGCCCTCCGAGGAAGCTGCGGCAGGGGGATTGCGGCCACTGAAGCCAGCCTGGGCTCCGCGGGCGGCTCTAGGCGGGAGGAGGGCGGGGCCCGGAGGGGGAGGGCGGGGCCCGGGGGAGGGCGGAGCCCGGAGGGGGAGGGCGGGGCCCGGAGGGAGAGGGAGGAATCCTGAGTGAGAGGGCGGGGCCCGGAGGGAAAGGGCGGGGCCCGGAGGGAGTGGGGAGGAGTCTGATGGAGAAGGGCGGAGCCTGGAGGGAGCGGGGAGGAGTCTGATGGAGAAGGGCGGAGCCTGGAGGGGGAGGGCGGAGTCTGATGGAGGGTTTGCGTCTTTCCGCCCTGGCAGCCTCCTTGCTGTGCTACAACGGAAACTTCACCAGCGTGGGGACCCGAACCCTCAGCTTCGACGCTGCCGGTGAGCTGCCCGGGCCGGGGTGGGGGCCCGGCAGGGGGCGCGGAGGCTGCGGGGTGCTAGCTGCCGCCCTCGCCCGCAGAGTTCTGCTTCCGGAAGGCCGCCCGGGGCTTCGGCCAGTTCTTCCGGCCCGAGACGCTGGACGGGAGGCTGACGTGCGCGAGCCCCTGCACGCCGGACTCCAAGTCGCGGCTCGACTGCCACGGGGGCCAGTGCCAGCTGCAGCGCTCGGGCGCGCGCTGCGTGTGAGTGTCCGCGCGGCGAGGCCACAGGACGGCACCGGGGAGGGCGCGCACGGGGAGGGCGGGCACCGGGGAGGGCGCGCACGGGGAGGGCGGGCACCGGGGAGGGCGCGCACGGGGAGGGCGGGCACGGGGAGGGCGCGCATGGGGAGCGCGTGCACGGGGAGGGCGGGCACCAAGGAGGGCGGGGACGGGGAGGGCGGGCACCAGGGGGAGCGCGTGCACGGGGAGGGCGCGCACACCAAGGAGAGCGCGCACGGGGAGGGCGGGCACCAGGGAGGGCGCACACCAAGGAGGGCGCGCACAGGGAGGGCGCACACCGGGGAGCACGCACACCAAGGAGGACCGGCATGGGGAGCGCGCACACCGGGGAGCGCGCACACCAAGGAGGACCGGCATGGGGAGCGCGCACACCGGGGAGGGCGCACACCGGGGAGCGCGCACACCAAGGACGGGCACGGGAAGGGCGGGCACCGGGGAGGGCGCGCACCGGGGAGGGCGCGCCCCGGGAATACCGGGGGTGGACTCCCACCAGGGAGACCCCTTGGGCTTGGGTGCCGCCCCTTCGGGTGACCTGCCTCGTGTGCCCGCAGGTGCCCGAACACGGACACGCACTGGTACTGGGGAGACACCTGCGAGTCCAGGACGAGCAAGAGGCTAGTATTCGGGCTGGTGGGCGCCGCGCTGGCCGCGCTGCTCCTGCTCTCCGTCGTCCTGGCCGTGCTCCTCGGACGCTCGCGCCGGAAGATGCGCAGGTGACGGATCACGCGCGTGAGGGGTCACCGTGGCTTGAGTTGATTTACTATCCACTGTACATCCGGATCGCAGTCCTCCTCCCTCTTTTCTCTTCCCTCCTCCCCGCTCTCCCTCCTCCCTCGTTCTTTAGTTCCTCCTCCCTCCCCCTCCCACCCAGCCCCTCAGCTAAGCGAGTCCCACTCCCACCCCCGCGTCTTGGGGAGGTGACAGCGTCAGCGTCCCCGTGGGTCGGCCCCCGAACTGGGGACCCACAGGAGGACCAAGCAGCGGGTCCTGGTCCTACGACCCCTGCCCCTGCCCCGTGGCCTCCTGCTGTCCCCTCTGTCCCTGCTCCATCTTTATCCCCATGCCCCGCAGCAGGGGGACCCGGGAGGACATGTTCCCCGGTGCCCCCCACTGTCTGGTTAAGGTGTGAGCGGAGGGCGAGTGTGACAGGGGGGCCCGGGGACCCTCTCAGGAGTCACTGTCGCCTTCTGCAGTTCCGCTCTTTCCAGCGGACCGTGACCGCTGAGGCCAAGCAGGGTGTCTGGGCACACCCGTCCCGGCACGCCCTGAGCACACCCTTCCCGGCACATTTGTCCTCGGGTGTCACCCAGGTGCCTGATAGGGCTGGTTGGGGTGAGAAATGGAAACAGAAACTTCAGCCTGAAAATCATTAGACAGGGAAGGTTTCCAGCCGTAGAGGACCAGGAAGCTGGCACTGGGAATGCCAGGAAGGATGGCAGGAAACGGGGGTGGGGGGGGCAGGAGGACAGGGGACAGGAGGTGGACAGAAGGAGAGGGGGTCTTTTGGAGAACCTGGTTTCTCACCCATGGGATGGAGGAACCTCTGGCCTCACTCCCCAATGTCCCCTCCTGTCCTCCTGTCCCTTCAGTCCCTCCTGTCACCCCTCTCCTCCTGTCCCTCCTGTCCCTTCAGTCCCTCCTGTCACCCCTCTCCTCCTGTCCCTCCTGTCCCCCCTTCCTGTCCCTCCTGTCCTCCTGTCCCCCTGTCTCCTCTCTTCTCCTGTCCCCACTGTCACCCTGTCCTCCTGTCCCCACTGTCCCCCTGTCCTCCTGTTCCCCTGTCCTCCTGTCCCCACTGTCCTCCTGTCCCCCATCCTCCTGTCCCCACTGTCCCCCTGTCCTCCTGTTCCCCTGTCCTCCTGTCCCCACTGTCCTCCTGTCCCCCTGTCCTCCTGTCCTCCTGTTCCCCTGTCCTCCTGTCCCCACTGTCCTCCTGTCCCCCTGTCCTCCTGTCCTCCTGTTCCCCTGTCCTCCTGTTCCCCTGTCCTCCTGTCCCCACTGTCCTCCTGTCCCCCTGTCCTCCTGTCCTCCTGTTCCCCTGTCCCCCTGTCCCCTGTTCCCCTGTCCCCCTGTCCCCTGTTCCCCTGTCCCCCTGTCCCCTGTCCTCCTGTCCCCACTGTCCTCCTGTCCTCCTGTCCCCCTGTTCCCCTCCTCCTCCCACGCGCAGTTGCTCACTCCTGGCACTGTGTGTGCAGGTCACAATATGACCCCTGTCAAGCGTGGCAGAGAGAGTCTGTTCCTGGGACGTTCCAGAGCTCGGGCGTGTGGGAAGGTGAGTGTGTCCGGTGAACGCCTGGCGACAGTGTGCCCCCTGCACCCTCAGGTCCTCCCGGTCTCAGCTCTCCGGGCAGAGGTCAGGTGACGCTCTCCAGGCCTCCCTCGACCTCTGACCTGACCCTCTGTTAGCTTCTCCCGGCAAAGCCCCCAGCCCTCCCCTGTGTGTCACCAAGGCCTTGGGGACTTTTACACGGAGGGCGAGAGGCCAGGCGTGCCAGAGCGGGGGGGGGGTGACCCCGTGTGCTCACACCGTGGCCGAGCGCCCCACGGGTGTGACTGTGACACACGGGGCCCAGCGCGAGGCGGGCTCGGACCGGTGTCACCCCGGAACTGCTTCCTGCCCGCGCCAGGTCACCAAGGTCCCGTGGGGAGCCCGGAAGCCCCGCATGTCCCCTGCGGGGGTGGGGAGGGTGCGCGGGCGAGCGGGGCCCCTCAGCCGCCCTCTCCCCCGCAGCCGAGCAGCTGAGAGACGACAGGTTCGGCCTCCAGCGAGGGTACAGCCGCTTCCGCCCCCAACCTGCAGGACGTGGACCCCAGCGCGCAGGTGACGCCTGCTCACGCCCGCCCCCTGCCCCCCCAACGCCCCCTACCCACATCCCCCACCCACGCCCCCACCCACGCCCCCCAACGCTCCCTACCCACATCCCCCACCCACGCCCCCACCCACGCCCCCACCCACGCCCCCCAACGCTCCCTACCCACATCCCCCACCCACGCCCCCACCCACATCCCCCACCCACGCCCCCACCCACATCCCCCACCCACATCCCCCACCCACGCCCCCACCCACATCCCCCACCCACATCCCCCACCCACGCCCCCACCCACACCCCCCACCCACGCCCCCACCCACGCCCCCCAACGCTCCCTACCCACATCCCCCACCCACGCCCCCACCCACATCCCCCACCCACGCCCCCACCCACATCCCCCACCCACGCCCCCACCCACGCCCCCACCCACGCCCCCACCCACGCCCCCATCCACGCCCCCACCCACGCCCCCTCATGCCCCCATCCACATACCCCACCCACGCCCCCTACCCACGCCCCCCAACGCCCTCCCCCGGGTAACCGAGTCTTCTCCCCCCGCAGCTCAGCTTCCAGAGGCCCACGGTGGTGACGCCAGCCACGCCAGCCCCGTGAGCACGAGCGTGTGCCCCTCACCCCCTTTACACGAGAGACGGCCGGAGCCCACCGCAGCGCCCACCGCGTCGTCCCCCAGAGCACGGCTGTTGTTCGCTGCTGGGACTGGCGTGGGGGTCACCCCGGGGACCAGTGCAGGCAGACGGGACGGAGGGAGGGCGGAGAGGGCCGCTCCCCCCCCCCCGCTCCCCTCGTTCCCCCCCCCTCCCCGCTCCCCTCTGCTTGCTCGTGGGTGCCGCCCGCTCTGGGGTTTTTCTATCAATAAAGCAATTCTTGAGAGAACACTCGGCTTTTCACCTCCTTCTGTGTGTGTGTGTGTGTGTGTGTGTGTGTGTGTGTGTGTCCGGTGTTGGGGAAGTGGCCTCAGGGCTTTGCCTGCTTGTGCCCGAGCCGGCGTGTGAGGCCTGGGTCGCCCAGGGCACAGGCCCCGGCGCTCTCACTCTCCAGGGTGGGCGCGGGGCGGGGCCTTGCTCACCCCTGAGCTCTCGCCCTGGGGTCCCCCGTGTCACTGGGCCCGGGGACCCGGAGGGCACGCTCCTGCCGGGTGCCCGCTCTGGGTGTGTCCGCGGACACCCGGGGACAGGACCTCGCCCCTGCGGTGCCAACCTCCTGACCCGGGCGCACCTGCGTGCGTGCCGGGAAGGCAGCCGCTCCCTGTGCCCTTCGGCCCGGGCGGCCAGCGCCCCCTCCCACCATGCGGAAGCGCCTGTGCCCCCCCCGCACCCCGGGGTCAAAGGTCCCCGGCGGCTGTTATTTCTGGGGCCCCCGGCTCGCCCGCGCAGAGAAGAGCGCAGCGCGGCTGGCTTCTGCACGATGGCGGCGGGCGCGGCCCTCTGCGCGCTCTGCCTGCTGGCCCTCGCCCTCGCGCCCCGGCACACGGCCGCGGACGGTGAGTCGCCCCCTCGGGCCGGGCTGCGGGCACAGCGCCTGCTCTGTCAGCTCCCACTCGGGGCTCAGCCCTGGCCGGGGAGCCGCCCGGGGTCACAGCCGCTGGGGGACGGGCCGGGCCTCCCTCAGACGCGGGGAGGGCGCACGGCCTCCTCCTCTCCGCCCAGTCCCCCGAGGGTGTAAGACAAAGTCCCGACACAGGCGACGCTGGCCTAAAGCCCACAGTGTGGCCCGCGCCGCACCCCTGCTCAGCCCCCAGCCTGCTCGCTGGCTCCGACTTCTGTCCCTGCTTCTTCTCTTTTCTTTTCTCCCGTCTGTGTGTTTGTGTGTGTCTGTGTCTGTGTATCTCTGTGTCTGCGTGTCTCTGAGTCTGTGTGTGTCTCTGTGTCTGTGTCTCTGAGTCTGTGTGTGTCTCTGTGTCTGTGTGTCTCTGTGTCTGTGTGTCTCTGAGTCTGTGTGTGTCTGTGTGTGTCTCTGTGTCTGTGTATCTCTGTGTCTGCGTGTCTCTGAGTCTGTGTGTGTCTGTGTGTGTCTGTGTCTGTGTATCTCTGTCTGCGTGTCTCTGAGTCTGTGTGTGTCTCTGTCTTGTGTCTGTGTGTCTGTGTCTCTGTGTGTCTCTGTGTCTGTGTGTCTCTGTGTGTCTCTGTGTCTGTGTGTGTCTCTGTGTCTGTATGTCTGTGTGTCTGTATGTCTGTGTGTCTGTATGTCTGTGTGTGTCTGTGTGTCTGTGTGTCTCTGTGTCTGTGTGTCTGTCTGTGTCTGTGTGTCTGTGGGGGGCGGACCTCAGCCCCGAGAGGTGACCGGAGCCCCGGTTCCTGTCCGGGTGTGCCCGCTTCTCTGGTGTGCGTTTCCTCCTCACAAGGTCGGTCCACGCTGGGTGTGGAAAGCCTGTCATTCCCGCTGCTCGGGACACTGAGTTCACGGACAGCGGCTCGGCGGGGCCCTGTCTCACATTCAGCCGGGTGGGTGGGGCACGCCTTTAGCACTGGGACCAGAGGCAGGGGGATGTCTGTGAGTTAGAGGCCAGCCTGGGCTACAGCAGTGAGACCTTGTGTCTAAAACATTCACACACTCACACAGACACACACAGAGACACACAGACACACACTCACAGAAACACACACAGACACAGAGACACACAGACACACACACAGTCACAGAAACACACACACACACAAAGAGGACCAGCGACGTGGCTGGGGGCAGAGCCCTTGCTGGCCCCAGGTGTGTCGGGCTGGTGTGACATGGGAGAGCGAGCTTAGTACGGAGTACGGGTGAGCTGAGGTCGGGGTTTCTCTCTCTCTTAAATAGAATTTAAAGGTTTCTTTTCTTTTCTTTCTTTCTTATTATTTACAGTTTACTCACTTGTATCCCAGCTGTGGCCCCCTCCCTCGTCTCCTCCCATGCCCCTCCCCCAGTCCACTGACTGTCCTCCTCCCTTCCCTCTGACCCGAGCCTATCAGGTCCCATGAGGACTGGCTGCCTTGTCCTCCTCTGTGGCCTGGTCAGGCTGCCCCCTCAGGGGGAGGTGATCACAGAGCAGCCACTGAGTTCATGTCAGACACAGGCCCTGCTCCCCTTACTAGGGAGCCCACTTGGACACTGAGCTGCCACAGGCTCCATCTGAGCAGGGGTCTAGGTCCCCTCCGTGCATGGTCCTTGCTTGGAGTCGGCCTCTCAGAGCCCCCTGGGCCCAGGTTCCTTGGTCCTGTTGCTGTCGCGTGCAGCTCCTGCCCCCCAGGCCTTTCAGCTCCCCTTCTTTCCTAAGATCCCTGCACTCCGCCCTAAGTCTGGCTGGGTCTCACCGTCTGATGATACGCTGCGGTAGAGTCTTCCAGAGTCTGTGTCGCTCCTGTCCTGTCCCCGTCCTCCCCACCCCGAGATTTCACCTCACACCCATCAGAATGGCCGAGATCAAAATCTCAGGCGACAACACGTGCCGGAGAGGTTGTGGAGGACGGGGACGCCCCCTCCTCTGGTGGGAGTGGGAGCCGGTACAGCCACTCTGGAGATCACCTGGCGCTTCCCCAGGCAGCTCGGAGCAGCTGTGCCCT
The DNA here is from genome assembly GCF_030254825.1 of Meriones unguiculatus. Lineage (NCBI taxonomy): Eukaryota > Metazoa > Chordata > Mammalia > Rodentia > Muridae > Meriones > Meriones unguiculatus. The sequence goes on along the minus strand of NC_083362.1, from coordinate 908,831 downwards.
CCTGGGCGTGTACCCAACCGAGGGAACCATGAACTTGGCAGGCGAATGGGGGGCTAGAAAGGACCACCTGAGGGAGCCGTCCCAGGAGCGGACCGGCTCGCGGCCCGCACTCACTCAGAAGGGACGTCAGGACTTCGTGCAGGAAAGCACCGCCCGCACGCCTGAAGCTGGGAGCGTGTGCGCGAGTGTGTGAGTGCGCGAGTGTGTGAGCGAGTGTGTGAGTGTGTGAGTGTGTGCGCGAGTGTGTGTGTGCGCGAGTGTGTGAGCGAGTGTGTGAGTGTGTGAGCGAGTGTGTGAGCGTGTGCGCGAGTGTGTGTGTGCGCGAGTGTGTGAGCGTGTGAGTGTGTGAGTGTGTGAGTGTGCGCGAGTGTGTGTGTGCGCGAGTGTGTGAGCGAGTGTGTGAGTGTGTGAGCGAGTGTGTGAGTGTGTGAGTGTGTGCGCGAGTGTGTGTGTGCGCGAGTGTGTGAGCGAGTGTGTGAGTGTGTGAGCGAGTGTGTGAGTGTGTGCGCGAGTGTGTGAGCGTGTGCGCGAGTGTGTGTGTGCGCGAGTGTGTGAGCGAGTGTGTGAGTGTGTGAGCGAGTGTGTGAGTGTGTGAGTGTGTGCGCGAGTGTGTGAGCGTGTGCGCGAGTGTGTGAGTGTGTGAGTGTGTGAGTGTGTGAGCGAGTGTGTGAGCGTGTGAGTGTGTGAGTGTGTGAGTGTGCGCGAGTGTGTGAGCGAGTGTGTGAGTGTGTGAGTGTGTGAGCGAGTGTGTGAGCGTGTGAGCGAGTGTGTGAGTGTGTGAGTGTGTGAGTGTGTGAGCGAGTGTGTGAGCGTGTGAGTGTGTGAGTGTGTGAGTGTGCGCGAGTGTGTGAGTGTGTGAGTGTGTGAGCGAGTGTGTGAGCGTGTGAGTGTGTGAGTGTGTGAGTGTGCGCGAGTGTGTGAGCGTGTGAGTGTGTGAGTGTGTGAGTGTGTGCGCGAGTGTGTGAGCGTGTGAGTGTGTGCGCGAGTGTGTGAGCGTGTGAGTGTGTGCGCGAGTGTGTGAGCGTGTGAGTGTGTGCGCGAGTGTGTGAGCGTGTGAGTGTGTGAGCGAGTGTGTGAGCGTGTGAGCGTGTGAGTGTGTGCGCGAGTGTGTGAGCGTGTGAGTGTGTGAGTGTGCGCGAGTGTGTGAGCGTGTGAGTGTGTGAGTGTGCGCGACCACAGGAGCCGCGCTTACAGGCGTGTGCACGCTGGCAGGCGAGGACGCTGGATCCGAACCCTTGTCTTCAGCAGACTGCCACGTGTGTGTCTCCACCCTGGCGGGACACAGAGTGCTCACACCGGGACCAGCCCTGTGGCTGCTCTGGGGGAAACTG